>NC_069362.1:61707500-62010530 GCF_021730395.1 Mercenaria mercenaria
GGCCTGAACGTAAAATGGCGAGTTTCTGTGTCGGGGTCCAGTCCCGCAACAGTAGAAGAAACTAGGGTGCCACCGGTAGGGCGTTTTAGAGAGGGTGGACGCCCACCACGCCCGTGTGGTGGCCATCCTGGGTAGGGTCTGGTTTCCTCTTGAGCTCTTTTCGAATATGTGTATGCAATGTTTTTCATTGAGATTTTTAGTATTCAAATGGGAAATTATAATTTATATATTCCTATGTTGTAGTGAAAGTAATATGTGTAATTTGTTTACAGGTCAACGTCAACAATAAAAAACTGCATTAAAATATAAAGCTCTTTAAAAAAAAACTGGTAAGAAATTATGTCGCTGCGGCTTTTTTAAGATCAAGTGAAAACGTACATTTCTTTAACCAAATAGGAATAACTACAATGTAGACTTCATTGTCATAGCGCCCTGTAGGCACCACAGGCCCGGGCCTGCACTTTTCCAGCAAAAATAGGGAAAAAAATATTCTAAAATGCAAGCAAATTATAAGGGATATGTATGGCAGTAGATTTGTGTCTATATTCGATATTTATAATATTATTATGTTCTATAAGCGGACACATATAATTATATGCGTTCAGTTCTGTAGATTTCTGTTCAATTATCGCATACAAGTTACGTTTGTTGGATGATAAAAACACGGTGAAGAAATATGTAATACATATAAATCCAATATCTTATCTGAAAAATCAATGCGAATATAGGGATAGCGCATGTTTTTTTTTTTTCTCGGTGTTTTAACGTCTGTGGAATCCCGAGGGATTAGTAGGTGCTCGAGCCCTGTAGGGCGCGGGAAGCAACATATCCCAAGGGATTCTATGATGTTGTAATACGAAATGAACATGCGCTAACGCTTTTCTAGCATAAAACATGTAAAAACTAATAAACGAAAACTTTATTCCTGAATGCATTAAATTTTCATGAAGTGCGCGGGTATGTCTGCGTTGTTTTGTCACGTTGACGTCATTTCCTTTTGAATTATCCGTTTTTGGGCCGTAATAAGTTTACGCTCATCCACGGAATGCGCATATATAAAAAGTGTTTAAGCAGCACGTTAGCGAGAGAATCTCTCTGTTTTTTCTTCTGTTAAAATACCCCCGAGAAATGACAAGAACGGCAGTTTTATGATAGAATTAAGAAATAATTTATAGCAAAAGATTCCTTTAACACTATTTATGTACGATAGGTGTTTATGCGTCGGGCGTAATAACTTCACGCTGGTCCGTAGCTATCACTTGAACCCAGTTAAAATTGTTTGTAGATTTCACGTTACTACTTAAGGATTTTTTTCAGCTTTGTTGTTCCTTTTGACATTTCATTCATTCGCAGTGTTTAACTGCTGTAACTGCTGCAACTGCCAACTTCCTACCGGTCTCTATCAAACCGAGTCTGCAATTTTCACTGTTTGCTTTGTTTTCGGTGCTTCCAAGGGATCTACTAGCCAGATTTTATTTACTTCACAACAGCGGGTGTTAAGTGCTGTGTGGCGACCGGAAAAAAGTCGCCTCGACTTCCTCTCAGTGTTGTTATATTTTCTGGTCCTTCGGGATCATTGATTTCAACTCATTTAGGTTTGAAGATTGAATATTGCTTAAGCCAGTGCTAGGGGGCGTGGACAGTGTTGTATTTTCAATTATTGCTCAATCAAACAGAGTCTGCAATTTTCACTGTTTGCCTTGTTTATGGTGCTTCCGAGGGATCTGCTTTCAAGATTTTATTCAACCTGAAGCATCAGATTTTAGGTGCTTCCATGGCTAAATGATGAAGGTTGACGGATTTGGATCACTTGCCTTACCTGTGCTAGTTCGAAACCCTACTTTAGAGTAGAATTCTTTCAAAAGATTTCACTCTCTCTGTTACGGAAGCTTTCTCTTACCATGCCCCTCTAGTTAGATCGCTCTGAACTGGAAGAGCATTAACTGACGCCTTTGTATATAAAGCATTGCTTTAATATATCAGTCTTGGACACACCGTGTAACATCAGTGCATCAGAGAAGGTTTCAATATATTTAGTTCTCTCTCTGATCATTGCATATTTTAGAAATTAATGTAGCATTTTTAAATGAAATTTTGAAATTCAGGTTCAAGTTGATAAAATGGTGGGCTCAGAGTTTCCTGGTAGGTATACCAGAGATAGTGTGTGGATACAGAGACGATGATGGAATTGTACACAGGCTGGAATCATTTAGCACAAAGGAATTACCAGAAATTGCCAAGGTATGTTCTGTCTTATGTCTAATGGTACAATACACCACCTATGTCCAGTGCATGTTCAGAAGTAATAAATGTTACCTCCTTATTTTCTCTGGAAAATAAGCATTTTATTGTATTTTTATCATCATTTTACATGTTTCAACATGCGATGATTCTTTTCGATGGACCAAAACAAAAACTGCCACAAGATTCCAACACTCCATAGTCGTATGTCTGAGAACACCAGTGTTTATTATGTCTCCCCCACACTTCATTTCCGATCAATAACTGGAGAACCATTTGACCTAGAATCTTCAAACTTCATAGATTGGCAGATTGATAAAGTAGACCACCCCTATTGTTTATGGGGTCACTCCATCAAAGGTCAAGGTCGCAGGGACCTGAACACAATGGAAAAATCATTTCCGGTCAGTAACTTGAGAACCGCTTGACCAAGAATGTTGCAACTTTATAGGATGATTGTACATGCAGAGAAGATGAGCCCTATTGGTATTGGGGTCACTCTATTAAAGGTCAAGATTACAGTGGACAAACATGGAAATCCATTTCCGATCAATAACTTGAAAACCATTTAAATTTGAACCTTCGAACTTCCAAGGTTGATAGGACTTGAAGTATCGATGACCCGTATCGATTTTGGGGTCACATACGCTAAGGTGAAGGGCACAGTGACCCTTTAACATAGAAAACTCTTTCCAATCAATAACTTTAGAACCACTTGACCCAGAATGTTAAAACTTTATAGGATGATTGGACATGCAGAGTAGATGACCCTTTCTGATTTCGGGGTCACTCAGTCAATGGTCAAGGGGCCTGAACATAATTTGAGAACCACTAGGCCCAGAATGTTGAAGCATAGTGGGATAATTGGACATACCAAGTTGATGATCCCTATTGCAGCCAACCATCACTCTCTGTTTGACTTTCGCTCCTGTCCCCTATTGACTTCCTACCTATACGACTATGCATTTGGGGAGACACTATGCATTGGGGGAGATATGCCCTTTTCTACAAAAGCATCTTCTAGTATTAATATCACCTTTGAAACTACCGAACAGAAGTTCCTTAACTTTGTTCAATAGTATCGTTCCACCTTGCTCTCTCAAAATTTCTTCACTTCATAAAATTGTATTTACTTACTTCACATCATAGAACAGCTCCGAAGGCTGAAACAGTTGACAAAAACAATATTTTCTCTCAATAATGTGTACAATGTCATAGCAAATATGTTTAGTGTACTTTACTAATTCATAAAGCATGTGTACTGTACACACCATTATGTCCTTCCTTTTTGTTGTTTCAGGATATAAGCAATCCATGGAAAGCAAATGTGTGTTTCAACTTCTTGGATCAGCTGCTATCTTTTATAAAGTCTACAGTAAAAATTGATGATCACAGGTAACTTTCTATAAAAGTTTCTTGACTGATGATAATTTTTTATCTGAACAAAATAAATGAAACACTATACTTAGTGTTTGCTTAAATGTATACCTTCTAAAACATTCATAGTAAAGGTTGCTATTACTACATAAACAATCTTTATCGATTTTCAATTCTCATTCTTAAACTGTTGCACAAAACATGTTATTTTTGATTATTTTTGTATTTTTTAATTTGCATATATCTTATGCACTCCACTCCTGTGGAGTTTCCATTTTTTTATTTTATCAATAATCTGCTGGCAAAATATGATTGAAGTAGTTTTTGTATTGCTCCAGAAGGGTATTATATGTTGGTTATTTTTGCTTTCTACTTTTTCAGAACAGTCCATCTGCTGCAGTGGTCTCCAGGTGAACCAGTCTTGTGTAGCAAGCCTCTCAGTGACTCAGAATACAACTTCCTTCCAGACTGGTACACAGATTAACAACTTTTCTCTGAAAATAAAGTAAAACTGCCAAACCATCCAAGATCTGAGACAAGCAAAATTTACACTACTCCATACTTCATAGGAGTATTGTTGCACATACTATATATAATTTAGTGCTGTAAAGGTATAACTATAATACAAACTCTGTCTCATTTGTAGGGATACTTCAGAATCTGTTGTTCTTAGTGAAAACTTCATGGATAGCTTACGTTGAGATCTGTTACCTTACTGTAGGGATAATACACGTTTTTTTGTGTATTAACGTCTGCAGAAGCCCGCGGGATTGTTTGTGACCGAGACCGAAGGTCGAGGTCACAAACATATCCCAAGGGCTTCTGCAGGCGTTAATACACAAAACAAACGTGTATTGTCGCTATTCTTGCATAAAAAAACATTACACGACGACTAAATGCATTGTTTTCATATGTGAGGACTTGACGATTCCGGTACATTTTTTATTTACCATTCTTGTTGTTCTTGGAAACGGTAAACATGTTTTAAATATCCATAACCGGGGCACACATAACAACAACACTACTAAAAGCGTGATTTGAAGGTTTTTGAGCATCTTATGTTTATTTTTAGTTATTACAAACGTTACATTACACATAATTTTGCATATAACTTAAAAATTTGATAAACAGGAACACAATTATTTTAAGAATAACAACTTTACATTCTAATTATTTTGAGTACGAACAAACAGAGTACGGATGAGTACGAAGCTAGTGACTAGCTTTCCAGGTTTAAAATTAATTATTATATGAATTCTGCGAACAATCAGGTAAAAACAAACCGACTGATACTAACAGAAATCATTAATATAATACCTAAAAACGGGCAATAGCACAAGTTACACGATACTTATTTATTCACAATTATTTACAATAACTGAACAGACGCTTTGTAAAGGGAGTAAACTCTAAGAGAAGCTAGAGCGTACACTGATGGGGGCAGTACGTTTGGGGTTGGAAACTAATACAGCTAAACATACTATGGATTACATTGTATCTATAATGCTACAAGAAGAGGTTATTATGGAAGAAACAAGATGCATATGCCAAATATCAGTCTGCGCAGAAATACATACATACGTCCCTGGCAAAGCATTTCAAAAATAAAAATCATGTATTAACAGCACGTGAATTGCCTTGTTTGCACACGATTTTTCTCCCGTTTATACATTGGCGGATCCAGTGAAAAAAGTAGTTTTTATGCAAGAATGTATATATAAATGTGTGTTTGTGTTCACGAGATCACATTGGTATACATTGAATGCAATATATGTGTCATTAAAAATTGAAATAAAGTAAACAACACATGGAATGATTTGTTCCAGTTTATTCTGGATCTTCTTAGCTCTCCTGTCACGTAATGACAGGGATAGCTTTTGTGATCGTATTTTGTACGTCGTCCGTCCGTCCGTTCACAATTTCTGGTGAAGACGATAGAGACCACATTTTGCAATAAATTTAATCAAACTTGCACAACTTGTATTTGCACAATATATATCGGTTCCTTTCGAAAACTGGCCAGATCCCATCACGGATTCCAGAGCTATGGCCCCTTAAAGGGCCAGAATTTGCTATTTTTGGCTTGTGAACACGATAGAGACCACATTTTGCAATCAACTTTAATCAAACTTGCACACAACTTGTATTTGCATAATATCTTGGTTCCTTTTGAAAACTGGCCAGGTCTTATTATATTTCAGAGTTATGGGCACTTAAAGGGCCAAAATTTGCTATTTTTTGCTTGTGAACACGATAGAGACCACATTTTGCATTCAACTTTAATCAAACTTGCACACAACTTGTATTGGCATAATATCTTGGTTCCGTTCGAAATCTGGCCAGATCCCATCATGGGTTCCAGAATAAGGGTCAAAATTTGCTATTTTGGCTTTTGTAGCCATATAGAGACTTCATTTATGGTTAGATTTGAAACAAACTTGCAAAATATCTTTAAAAACAATAAATCTTGGATTCCATGATGAATCTGTCAGATCCAATCATAGGTTCCGGAGTTACGGCCCCTGATAGATTCATGAAAGAGTCAAAATTTGTTATTTTTTACATTGTGAACACGATAGAAGTGACATTTTATATATAATTTTAACAACACTTACACACAACTTAAGTCACAATAAGATCTCAGTTCCTTTCGAAAACATGCTAGTTTCCATCTTGTTCTGGAGTTACTGCCCCTGAAAGGAGCAAAATTATCTAGTTTGGTCCTTTCAGTCGTATAGAGAGAGATTTCATTTATGCTTTGATTTGACACAAACTTGCATAGAATGATTATCTTGATGATTTCTAGGCCCGGATCGAACCTGGGTCATGTCGGGTCAAAAACAAGGTCATCAGGTCAAATCAAAGGAAAGGCTTGTTAACAACATAGAGACCGCATTTATGACCCTATCTTCATGAAACATGGTCAGAATGTTTATCCCTATGATTTCAAGGAGAGATTTGAAACTGGGTCATATGGGGTCAAAAATTAGGTCACCCGGCCAAATCAAAGGAAAAGCTTGTAACACTCTTGAGGCCACATTTATGGCCCTATCTTCGTGAAACTTGGTCAGAATGTTTATTTTGATGATTCCTAGGCTAAGTTCGAAACTGGGTCATATGGAGTCAAAAACTAGGACTAGGAAATTGATATATTTTCTAAAGTGAAATTTGTCAACAAACAAACTTTAAAAAAAAGCACCACTAGCATCAACAACAGGAAAACCCCACAGAGGTTTCACAAGGTAAAATATATTGATATAGCTACTGATAGAAGAGAAATTCTATGGTGCCTATATATAAGCGTTAAAATATGAGACAAATGTCTAGAAAAAGAAGAAAATCAAAGAAAAATAGAGGACTGTTACATGCAGAACTACAGGTAACTGAGATAGATTTTGCTCTTCCATTTTATTGAAATGTCTTGGATAGGATTAAGGTTCACTTATCAATTTTCATTCTATAAACAAGTTGTTCCCCTTGCATAGGGTAAGTCTCTTCCTCACATGCAAAAAAATCCAACTGACTTATAAAATATTTAAAGTCAGCAGATATTTTTGCTGTGACTGTAATTAAAGAAAATATCTGTAAAAAATACTAAAACAATTCTTGCATGTGAGGTATTTATCGTTTATAAAAGACGATTCAAACAAAACTACGTAAACCATTAACATTGCGTACATGCCATACTAAAAGTACCAAAGATCAAATAAATAGACCAATCGAGCGTATACACTTAACATTATTAGTTCTGTCTCTGAAATCTATAGAAACATGAGATTTACAACTAATTCGATTTTTCTCCATACGTCATTCAAACAAATGAATTATCTGACATTTTCTTGATCTGTTTATTGTTGGAACTTGATATCGTGAAAGTTTATTTCCTTGTATGCCAGAACCGCACGAATTCATTTAAGGCACATGATATATGTCATAAGACTCGGAACCCGCTGACAATAAAGTAAGAAGAAAGTTCACTTAAGTTATAAACCAAACACAATGGCAATTTAAGTGTTATAATAAGAAGGCAAATTTCTTTTGCAAAAGTAATTTTATGGCATCAGTTATTAAATGTTTTATTACATGACTGTATTCTATTGTTTCTCTGATTGGCTGAAAACGGTTCGAAAAGTAATGAGTACATATCATATCAACTTATCTTGGGTTATAAATTATATAGTACGAAAATAAAAATAGATCGAAGTAAGTGCTTGGAAAACCAATATCAACCTGATTTGGTCTAAATTTATTCCTTATTTCTTTATTAAAGTTACAATTGTAATAACAAGACTGACTTTACATTTATTCATGACTGTAATAAAACAATTATTGACTTTTTCATAGGTTGATATCAAGATTTATCAACCCACTCTTTTCGGGTTGATAAATCCTGATATCAACCTATGAAAAAGTCGATAATTGTATAATGTTCCACAAGACTTGCGATAGATTTAGGTTTATTATTTCGCGACGTTTGTGTATTCTCATCATATGATAAGAATATAACTTTATCATAATTTTAGAGTCAATAAAACTTACAAGTAAACTTTAATTTCTTGAAAAAGCCATAAGATTTTAGAAATAGGTTTCCTTCTGACGTTTGTTCTCACAACAGTTTAAAGTTAAAGAATGTTAGTTTGATTTTGCGATACAACTACTGCAATCATGATAACTAATCATAATCCTTTTCGTCATCGTTATCAACCCTTTTCGTTTTCGTCATCATGATCAGTGTTCTTACTAAGATCATGATCAACTTCTTCTTTGGCCTTTTCGTTTTCGTTGTCATGAACATAGTTCTTATCATGAGCATCATCAACTTCTTTTTCGCTTTTTCTGTTTTGTCAACATAACCAGTGTTCTTATTAAGATCAAAACTGTAATTACTACAGTAAGAAAGATTTTACTATACTCCCTTTTACGTAAAGATTCAGTCAATAAAGTTATTATCTCGATTCCTTTCTTTTGCAATCAGGAAACACGCACATCTAGTTCTGAAGAATGCAAGTATCTCCATTGTCAAAAATGGAAAGGGATTGTCGGCATGAACAGAAAATATGTCTCAAAAGAGGCTTTAGGTCTGAGGTAAGAAAACAAGAAAAATGGAAGTCAAAATGCTACAAGAAGCACGGGTTGATTAAGTACTAATCCACAAGATCGTACTTTTGTTGTGTATAGTTCTAAGCTTTGTCAATTAATGAGATTCATGTTCATTTGATGTATTTAATTGTGATGGACGTGTATTCCTTATTGCAAAACCACAATGAATAACAGTTATATCAAATTTAAATCGCCATATGATAACAGTTAAGTTTTCATCAAAAGCGAATGACCAACTTCCCAATCTAAAAAAGTATAGCAAGGATGCTGTCGAATCGAAATTTTACCCGTATAAAAAGCAATGACTTGAAGAAATAGTAACTTGATATCATTTCCTGAAATGTATAATTCACTAATACTTTTATCTGCAGATAAACAACATCATTTTCTCAAATACTGTTAACCTTTTACCCTGCTGGCAGCAAATGATTACACAAGTACGAAAGGCATTGCAACGAAAGAAAACTTATATAGTTTCTTTCTCTATTTAACATCTATGTAATTATATCTTTGGTGGATAATCATTTCAGTCAATTAAGCAGTTTAAGATTTTTAATAATATTTTTAACAGAATATATAATAAAGTAGAAAAAATATATAAAGGGGATTTGATGATGGATTTAGACTGATAAATGTGTCATTGATATGTATGCTTGCATTTTACATGACTTTCTCAAATCCTTCATATTTTATTCGACGCCGCCAGGAGGCGGTGTCGAGTATATGGGATACACTTTTATTTTGGAGGCTGTAAAGATGGTAATGAATAGTTTCGGAATGATAAACTGAACACAGTGAATAGTTTGTAAAAGGACCCTCGATATTGCACGATAGATTTTAGAGATTAAACAAAAAATGGCAAAAAGAAAACATAAGAAATGTATGTAATGCAATTTATTATGTGATATAAAACAATGTTATCTGTCTTTCCTCTCCTTATTTGTAGAGCAGAAAATATTTTCTTAATTTACAATTTCGTCAAAATGTTGATCCGATTTATTGATAAGGGAGGTTACTCTGTAAGTCAAGTTTTCTATTTCTGACCTTAGCATGACCTACTTACCTATCTCATTTTCTATAAATAAAACACACCGCAGATATACCATACTGCAACGCGTGATTTGCGGAAAAATACGGACAATTATACTTTGCCTGCATAAAATTCCTTGAAAAAACGTATTAACAAATTAAATAAAGGAATCAATAAGCATATATATGTTTAAATGAACGTAGGAAGTACCGCTGTTAACTTATTGTTAATCTTTTGTCTTATTTTCTTTGTTGATAGGTACAGTGATGTAATTTCAGAATGCGCATTTTTGCAGATTCCTTTTACCGTTGTATATTTATATAATTGTTATGGTTACCTTAACTTTGAAGCATAGAGTTTCCCATTTGTGACCACATGTACAACTGGTCAGAATATTTCTAAATAGTTTATAAACTCATCTTGATTCTAACCTTTGACTTTTTTTTTGCTTATGTGTCATATACTTATTGTTTACAGATATTCACTGTCAACTAAGATGTACAATAAAGGGCCATCATTTGGCTGAATTTGTCAGTGACAAGTTAATACTTCTTTAAAATGTGGTTAGATCGAAATATCAAAAGCCATTGGACCATAACTTATCAAAGCATCAGTGATTTTCAAATAGATTTCCTTATTGAATTTATATTTTCATTAATTTTATATGACTAGTCAGTTGCTCCGTTTGTATTAAATCTGTATAATCTGCATTCTGAAATATATAATGTATGTGACTAAAGACCATGAAACTTCATCAGTGAATAGAAAACACTCATTACATTATATGATAATAAAAATAATGGTTTTGTGAACCACAACTTTGAAATAATTATCTTTCAACATTTCCTCATTTCCCAACTAGCTGCATTTCTGTGAAACTTCATACACATACTCCTGTATATAAGAACTTTCCACAGGTGCTGACCTTAGTTGGTGAAATAAATTCTTTAATTTTGTATGTAAAGGGATCACCTACTCGCAATGTCAATGTCATTGCAGGTAGAGGATTTGTTTTGCATGGTTATACTTTTCTATCGTGCTTATTTTTCATGCTGTAAACAGTTTATAACATATATTGTATCATGTGCTAATGTTGATAATTTGTAACCAGTCAGACTAACCAAACTAATAATTAGGTGATTTCTCATATTGCAATAAATGTACTTCAGACACAACACTTGGCGGCGTCTTTGATGCTTGCATCAATGAATTTCCTTGTACATCCTTGTAGTTCATTTATCCGAAGGTGAACAGTGAATGCAGCGCTTCTGTGGTATTATCTTTAGTAGGTCTAGACTAGATTTTCTCAAAAGGTCTTAGAGACTTTTACATAATAATGTGGCATTAATATGTATATTTGCCTATACTTATTCTCAAACTTAGTGCAAACAACGATAAATAATATGAGTTTAAAGTATTTTTTTCATGGGTAGATATTTAATGTTCTGAATGATATTACGGAGGTACGGCAATTGCCCCAAATAAGGTATTTATAAATGGCATCTCTGTTGTCTGATGACAGAAGATTATCAAGTTGTGTCAGATATATAGTAATTAATAACCCTTCTGTATTTGATGAAATTAACTTAAAGGTGTTCGGAAAAAAATATGGCAAACGTTTGTGCTAAACGAACATACAAGTGCAAAGAAATGGACTCATCTGCGCTCCAGTTGCACTCATAATTTTAAATTCGGTGCTTATCTACTCTTGCGAATGATTTACCTCTCGAATAACGTAAGTACCATCAGCTCTTAATGAGATTTTGTGGTAAATGACAGTTTGAACTGCATCTAAGGCATAATACGCCCTCGTAAAATTATTTCAAGGCGAATAATGTCTCTGTCGTGTTTAAATATTTAAACACATAGTTCTGCTGTAAATCATTCTGATTCTAATTGGTCTTTAAAAAACAACAACAAAGTACCAAAAAGGTGAATGAATGTGCCAAAAAGTAGGCCGACGTGACGTCAGCGTAACGCCAACATGAGGATGTGTTGATAACATTAAAGCACGACAAGGGAAGAAATTTAGAAGTACGTAACTGTGCAATTAATAATTTTATGGTTCCGACTTATCTGCGTAATGACGTCAGTATTGTCATGTTTTAAATAAAATTAATCATGATATTTTCAACATTTAAATTCCGAATAAATTAGGTTCAAACAAAATTTGGTTTTGTTGGAGCAGACAGTCTAAAATTTAGCGTGTACATTGAGATTTATAAGATTAAGAGAGTAATCTTCGAAATTGAGCATATAGCATAAAAAGCATGTAAACCCTGTAGAAAAATCAACAACGACAGAACATAAACGTAATGTATGATGAAAACGAGTAACATTAACTTTGCATTTGTCTGTATTATCACTGCAGTGTTACTGACTATTTTCGAGCTGCTACGAATTATCAAGAATGGAATGAGTTATTTGTCGTCTGAGTGTGGGATGAATAGAACGCCAACGTATTTTTAGTACGAAAAGGAACTCGATCATCATTAACACAGAATGAAAAATGGTGATTTACTTGAAAAAAGGAAGGAAACATTTTAAAGAGAATAAAACTACTACCCTTACTTAAACACTCTATTTGACCATAAAAGAAAAACTAAACAAAAATCAATACAACTGCAGAAAAACAAATACACATAAACCTTAACGCTTTGACTAAGTGCGATTGGGAACCATGTAAAACTACAAGTCATATAAATGTGCGTGAAATTAGCCAGAGCAGCCAGATTAGCCGAGTTCAGCCAGAGTTTAGCCAGAGTAGCCAGAGTGCAGTCAGAGTTTAGCCAGAGTTCAGCCAGAGTAGCCAGAGAAGTCAGAACTCTGGTTACTCTGGCTAGCCAGAGTAGCCAGAGTTCAGCCTGGGAAGTCATAACTCTGATAACTCTGGCTGGCTAGAGTAGCCAGAGTTCAGCCAGAGTAGCCAGAACACTGGTTACTCTGGCTGGCAAGAGTAGCCAGAGTTCATCCAGTATCCATAACTCTGGTTACTCTGGCTGGCCAGATTAGCCAGAATTCAACCAGAGTAGGCAGAGTTTCTAGATTTTTTTAACATTTTCTGGCTACTCTGGTCAGCCAAAGTAGCCACAGTAGCCCGAGTCACCAGGATATCATTTGCTCTGGTTACTCTGGCTGTTTCTAACAGAATAGCCAGAGTTCAGCCAGAGTAGCCAGAGTTTCTAGGGTTTTAACATGTTCTGGCTACTCTGGTCAGCCAGAGCAGCCAGAGTAGCAGAGTTACCAGGTCCCGTGTTCGCAAACTATTTTCAGTTTTAGCTGAGTTTGATTATGAAACTTAATATGTCATTTCTATGTAAACAGCATATTTAAATCTGAATTTCAAGTTAATAACTATTTTCAAGTGGTTAGTTAAAGTAGGTCTGGTTACTCTGGCTTGCCAGAGCAGCCAGAGTTTCTAGGGTTTAAACATGTTCTGGCTACTCTGGTCAGCCAGAGTAGCCGGAGTAGCCAGAGTAACCAGGTCCCGTGTTCGCAAAACATTTTCAGTCTTAGCTGAATTCGATCTTGAAACTTAATATGTTATTTCTTTCTAAATAGCATGTTTAATTACTATTTTCAATTGGCTATTTATAGTAGCCAGAGTAGCCAGAACTCTGGTTACTCTGGCTGGCCAGAGTAGACAGAGTTCAGCCAGAGTAGCCAGAACTCTGGTTGGGAGCCTCCGTGGCTGAGTGGTTAAGGTCGCTGACTTCAAATCACTTGCCCCTCATCGATGTGGATTCGAGCCTCACTCGGGGCATTGAATTCATCATGTGAGGAAGCCATCCAGCTGGCTTACGGAAGGTCCCAGGTTCTACCCAAGTGATGAAATAATGCACGGAGGGGTACCTGGGGTCTTCCTCCACCATTAAAGCTGGAAAGTCGCCAAATGACTATCATGTGTCGGTGCGACGTTAAATCCAACAACAACAATAAAAAGAACTCTGGTTACTCTGGCTGGCCAGAGTAGGCAGAGTTCAGCCAGAGTAACAAGACTTTATTAGGATTTTTAACATGTTCTGGCTACTCATACCAAAGCAGTGTAACATTAATGCTTGAAACTTAAATGGCAGACACTAGAACATAGAAGAATACATGCATCCCGAATAATGTTGTACAAATAACCATTAATCAAATCATTCAGTTTCAGTTTTAATATTGCATATGCCATGTTTTTGTGATTTTCCTACATATCTGCGATATGTCACATGTTTAATTGTTTTAAAAGCGTCCTTGAACGTATATTTTATATTAAATGGGCGCTCAACAAATCTAGATTCATAATAATAATAATGATAATAATGATAATAATGATGATAATGATAATATTATAATGATAATAATCTCATATACTAAGTTTTTTTCTGCAATGGATGCAATATGGTGTTACAGTATTCTAATTGTGGGCGAACGTATGCTTTTAGGCAGTTTCTTTAATATTATTGTTATTACATTGTACACATTTTTTTTATAAAAATACTAGCTTTTGAAGATGTAATTTCAATATGTGTTTCCAAGTTAAGACATCACTAATAGTAATCCCAAGATATTTAGCATTTCCTGTAGTTTTTAGTTCTTGATTAAGTAATTTATATGGAAAGATGATATTTTTTTCTCTCTTTTTTTTTTTGAGATTCCTATTACTTCGCATTTATCAGGATTGAATTCCATAGACCAATTACGTTCCCATTCTTCTAATTTTGTCAAATCATCTTGAACTTTGTAAGAGTCTATTAACGAGTCTATGTTGAAGTATATGATAGTGTCATCAGCAAATAAGCGCATTCTACCTTTAACAGAGTTAGGAAGGTCATTGATAAAACAAAGGAAGAGACAAGGACCCAACACTGAACCTTGAGGAACCGCCTGATAGAACTGGTAAAGAGTGTAAGCCTTCAACTACTACAGATTGAGAACGGTTACTAAGGAAAGATTAAATCCAGGATAGAGAGATTCTGTACACACAAAGTTTCACAATTTTATAGAGAAGGAGTTGATGATCGCTGTTGTCGAAAGATTTTGAGAAATCCATTACAATGAGACCTGTTTGTTTCCATATTGGAGATTGTCAAAAGTTTCTTGTGTAAAGGATAATAATTGAGCCTCACAGCTATGTTTGGAACGGAAACTATATCGGAAAGGTGTGAGAAGATTGTTGACTATTTTGGTTCTCTCAAGGTTGATTGTTTTTTTGTGTTTTATGTATCAAGTGATTCATAAAACGGACTTCTGCCAGAGTAGCCAGAGTTTCTAGGGCTTTAACATGTTACGAAATGACCCCTTTTTGCACCATCAGGGTTTTTTAGTGTTTCATGTATCAAGTGATTCATCAAACGGACTTCAAAGAATTGCTTTGCTTATCAGTTAGCAGTCCTATATAACTGTTTAATGCAAACACAGTCAATATCGTTTCATACACGTACACAAGTAATACCGAGTTAATACAACATGGAATGATGATTGTCTGATGGCATAAGGTGACTACAATCAATTTTTGAATGGGATTTTGCGTTTTGATTGGCATGTCACAGGTACCTACCTTTTTCCAAGGGTTTAGATGAAATACCGTTATTAAGCCGCTTTAAGTGTATGTGTTCACATGTCAACATTTCGTCAACTTCCACAACTTTAAAATGCAAATTTCAGGAATTGGTTGCTGTTAACAAGTATGAAAAATGTAGTCTCCAATTTCTTTATATTATGTTTTCAAGTTAATTCATTTGGTACAAATTCAAGGCAATCACTGAAGTTAAATAAATACAAAACCAGAAGCCTTCAAATAAATATTCTTTATTTCTACACTCAAAGTTATATGGAAGTCACTGCAATTATTTATGATATCAATATAAACAAGAGGACCCATATGGTCCTGGATAAGGTCCTGAATCGCTTACTAGGACCTCGTGGGTAATGACAGTCATAGTAAAAAATCACAATTGTAATTGTTAACTCTAAATTATGGGCATTCTGGAAATTTTAAACTTATTTTGCATAAGATTAGAAGTATATTGATAATCCACAGAGAGAGACACTAATATTGCCCTGGGGTGGTGATTCAATCAAGTTTGAATGAACTCTATTATAAATTTTGCTAATTTACATGCAAAATATTTCAGCTCTTACCCTTGTGGCTCTGAAAATGATTTTTGCTATGTAAGTATATCATGTTTTTTTTTCTATATAAAACTTACGTAGGAACCATTTTGGCTCTGGGGTATTGATTTGAACATGTAACATATCTTAACTCTTGTCATTGCAATTCTTTTGAGAAGATTTTAAAAGATTTTCCTGTAAGACTTTGCACAAGCGGGGGCAATTTTGACATCAGGGGACATGATTTGCTCAATTTTAAGAGAGGCATCCACTAGGCCATGCTACATACAATATATATATAGTGTGGGCCTAAAGTAAAATTAGAATGTTTTTATAGGATTTAATATATTACTCTATGTGAAACTTAAAGCCCCAAGACAGATCCAGTATGACCCCGGAGTCCATGATTTGAACAATTTTGAAAGAGATGTACTTGCCAATGCTTCTTGCAAAATATCTAAGCTCTGGGTCTTGTGATACTTGAGAAGATTTTTAAGGTTTTACAATATAAAATGGAATAAGTACTGAGTTCAGTCAAGGGACCTGACTCAATCTGATAGACAAGACAAAAGTTGATCACAAAACCTCACCTTGTCACACAGTGACACGAGCTAAAATTTCAAGTATAGTGTATGAGGGTCAGTCAGTATATAATGGTAATTATTAAATATCATTTAATCTGACTTAGTCTTACCTATTAATTTTTTTCAGTAATGTAAATTGACTTTGGACAAACGACTTTTTATTTCATACTAAACCGCGACGCACGATAGTACGATGATACACATGATACATCTAAAACACTAAAAAATCAAACCTGAGAGTATCAAAAGGGTCATTTCGCAATAGGCATAACAGTATTTTCTCTGGCTATTCTGGCTAGCCAGGGTAGCTAGAACCAATGGGCATCTCGGAAATTCTGACTGTTCTGATTAGCCAAAGTAGACAGAGCAATTGACATCCTGGTTACTCTGGCCAGCCAGAGTAACCAGACTTCTGGCTACTCTGGCTATTCTGGAAAGCCAGAGTAACCAGAATTCTGGTAACTCTGGCTAAACTCTGGCTACTCTGGCTAAACTCTGACTGAACTCTGGCTACTCTGGACAGTCATAGTGACCAGAGTTCTGGCTACTCTGGCTACTCTAAATAGCCACTTGAAAATAGTTATTAACTTGAAATTCAGTTTTAAACATGCTATTTAGATAGAAATGACATATGAGTCGCACCATGAGAAAACCAACATAGTGGGTTTGAGACCAGAATGGCTGGTCAGGATCCGTGCTGTTCGCTAACAGTTTCTCCAAGTTCAATACGCTTTAAAAGCGAACAGTATGGATCCTGACCAGATTGCGCGGATGCGCAGGCTGGTCTGGATCCATGCTGGTCGGAAAGCCACCATGTTTGTTTTCTCATGGCACGGCTCAATTATTAGATTTCATAATCAAATTCAGCTAAGACTGAACATGGGACGTGGTTACTCTGGCTACTTTGGCTACTCTGGCTGACCAGAGTAGCAAAAACATGTTAAAATCCTAGAAACACTGGCTACTCTGACCAAGCAAAGTAACCAGAGCAAATGAAATCCTGGTGTCTCGGGCTACTCCGGATACTCTGGCTGACCAGAGTAGTCAGAACACGTTACAATCCTAGAAACTGCTGCTACTCCGGCTGAACTCTGGCTGAACTCTGGCTATTCTGGCCAGCCAGAGTAACAAGAGTTCTGGCTACTCTGGCTACTCAAGAGTAACCAGAGTTCTGGCTAATCTGGCTACTCTAAATAGCCACTTGAAAATAGTAATTAACTTGAAATTCTGTTTAAACATGCTATTTAGATAGAAATGACATATTAAGTTTCATAATCGAACTCAGCTAAGACGGAAAATGTTTTGTGAACCAGGTTACTCTGGCTACTCTTAAATTTCCTAGAAACTCTGGCTACTCTGGCCAGCCAGACTATCGAGAGCAAATGAAATCCAGGTGACTCGGGCTATTCTGGATACTATGGCTGACCAGAGTAGTCAGAACATTTTAACATCCTAGAAACTCTGGCTTTTCTTGCTGAATTCTGGCTACTCTGGCTGAACTCTGGCTACCCTGGCCAGCAAGAGTAAACAGAGTTCTGGCTACTCTAGCTGAACTCTGGCTACTCTGGCCAGACAGAGTAAACAGAGTTATGACTTCTCTGGCTGAACTCTGGCTACTCTGGCCAGCCAGAGTAAACAGAGTTATGACTTCTCTGGCTGAACTCTGGTTACTCTGGTTGAACTCTGGCTACTCTGGCTAGCCAGAGTAAACAGAGTTCTGACTTCTCTGGCTACTCTGGCTGAACTCTGGCTACTCTGGCTAAACTCTGGCTAAACTCTGGCTACTCTGGCTAAACTCTGGCTGAACTCTGGCTACTCTGGCTGCTCTGGCTAATTTCACGCACATGTCATATTAACATATGTTTAGGCTTAAAAAATTGTTTGTTTCCGGTATCCCGACCTACCCAAAAATTTTGGACCGACCTAAATGTTTTTATGGCCTTGGGGATTTTTTTTTTCAACATTTTCACAAAAAACTGCAAAACTGCACGTTTTATGCTTTAAACATGCTCAGTGATGTTAGAAATCAATTTACTGATACTCTAAAGGTATAAACCCTTGTTTGTATTCATTTTTTGACACAAAAATAATTTCTGAAAAGTCTCCCTTAATAAATATATATATATATATATATATATATATATATATATATATATATATATATATATATATATATATATATATATATATATATATATATATATATATATATATTATATATATAAAATCCGACCAACCTACCCTTAAATCCAATGTTTTGATAAAAAATGTTTGCCTGTGTATTTTGGTATGACTACATGATTAACATACTAGAAAGTACTATAAAATGCACTGTTTCGATATTATAACCTTTACTTCATATTTTCATATGTAATATTGAAAGTAGCGTTTTTCTAACTATTCAATTATGTGTAATCTCTATTTGGACAGCAGCATTATTTGTTTTTAACATAAAATTAAAAGCCTCATGGAGTTTTAAAGCATTCTAAATTTTCAAGTTACCTAAAATTCAATGGTCGTTTTACACACCACTTACATGGTGACGGTATCCTAAGCGTACAAGAAATAACCATTATCGTCAGATGTCACTAAAGTAAGTTTTTACAGATTATATGATTGACATTAATTAATGTTGTATGGTTCCGATGATGCCACTATCTTTTATGGTCTCCTCTATGATATGGTACCGTCCTAAGTGCTCTATGGTTACCATAGTACCATGATAAATAAGACAGTGATTTGTGAATAAAACACAGAGTAGCAGAATGATACCAATTAGCTGGATATGTAAGGCAGATCACTACAAAATCAAATGTAAGCCTCCGCTGGTCTATCACAAGTAGTCCAAATATAAAAAGTGCTAATCTTTCTTTCTTTTCCTCGCGCCCTTTCTCAATAAACATCGTGTTTTCTTTAACTCTACGGCGTTTCGGTATGTATCACTTAGCATTCTGTTGAGCCCCATGTGGTTCTGGGACAATCTGTGTATGAAATTAATTAGAACCACTGCCTTACCCTTGCATGATCGTAAAAGGCGACTAATAGGGTCTTAACACTTGGTTTTGCTGTAACTCTGTGATTCCAGCAGGTATGCAAATTTTGATTCCATACCTCATGTTTTTATTTCGATGTAAATGTGATGTGAAACCAAAATTTGTAGCCCTGTTTGGTGCCATATAACCTATACTGTGTTGGTGCGCCGTAAAACCCAAATAAATAAATAGCATTCTGTCGAAATCGGCATGTTTCTATCGCACGCTATGAATAAATGGCGGCGTACGAATCTAATGTTTTGAAATGAGAAATTGAAAGAAGCGAAAAGGATCAAATTTAGCGGGTTGTATTTAACGAACTGTAGTTTTCATACATAAAAGTTAACATCCCCTTTCCTTTTTGATTTTCTAAAGTAGCGATATATTTCTTTATGGGAATATAAGTATCTGAAAATCTGATATGCTAGAAAATGTCGAGTAGATTTTATATGAAATAAAGAACAGCGGGACTTAGTGGTGTTCAGCCTATTGGAGTATTCCTTGTTTTTCGCGGCCATCTTACGTAACGACACAGAACACAGACATATGTAGTGTCCGATTGTTCCATTGTATTTGTAGTTATAACCATATTCATACAAAAAAAACCAACAAAAAAACAAAAAGACAAAAAAAAAACCAACAAAAAAAAAAAAAAAAAAAAAAAAAAAAACAGAATCAATATAGGGATAACGCATGTTTTTTCGTGTTATAACATCTGCAGAATCCCGAGGGAATGGTTGGTACCCGAGCCCGTTAGTAACATTTCCCGAGGGATGTTACAACACGAAAAGAACATGCGCTAACGCTATTCTAGCACAAAACGCGTAAAAATCAAGTAAATAAATATATATTCTTCAACGTCATTAAATTTCCATGAAATGCGCGGTAAAGTCTACGTTGTTTTGTCACGTTGACGTCATTTCATTTTGAATTATCCGTTTTGGGGCCATAATGCGTTTACGCTCTGCCACGGAACGCGCATATATAAAAAGGTGTTATAACAGTACGTGAGCGCGAGAATCTCTCTGTTAACACACGTTTTCTCTTCTGTTAAAACACCCCCGAAAAGTGACAAGAACAGCAGTTTTATGCTAGAATTCTTGATCTTTGGTACCGACATCGTACATTATGTTTTTCAAAAACCAATTACAGGTATGAGACGAAAGCTTTCTTTATAAATCTTTTGTAGAGGGCGCTCAAATTCTTTGAAATCAAACGAGGAAGTTAAAACGGCCCTCTGGCGGAGGTGTGTAGAGGTAATATACTGTTTAGATTCATTTTTTCTATATTATAGAGTTGTGTATGAAGGATATAAAATTATGACAGACTTTGTAATTTTTTCACTGTGATTTCATTGCCCGTTTATGGATTTGTATGACATTATATTTCATACACATATAACATTTTTGTTGAAATTTACAGAGAGATCAGATAAGTTAGTCAGCCGTCTAACTTATGATCTATACATTTAATAATCGTGTAATAGATTTATAATGTTTACTGTTATCTTTCTCACCTGTAAGGACTATTGAATTCAAAGCAATATAAGCACGAGTTCGATCTAAATTCGAAATTTCGCAGTTTCAATTTTTGCTCATTTTTGATCGTTTTGTAAAGTGAGATTCTCTTGTCATCAAAACATAAAGTAATATTTGTTTTTATTTAAAGAGAAGTAACTTTTCTCCTCACCAGTATAGCTTCATAAAACTTAATACTCATAGCTACATTTTAATCAGATGATATGCAACAATCAATCTACATATTAAAGAAACAGAACTTTAAGCTTAAAGAAAGGAAAGGTGAAATTTTTTTGTTAACTAAACTTTAATACCTAAAACAAAAATATTATATATTTGAACTTAAAATTTACGAAAACATAATACGTCTTTGTTTTCCTTGTTACATCCGTATAGGTAGCTATTTTGTCTTTATATGTCTAAATATTTAATTATCATTAAAAAGAAAAAGTAACTTCGAAAGATGTAGGAAAGATTTGTTTAAGTTTTTCCTTCACTTTTGTACACCAGTATTTTAGGGAGTTTATGATACAAAGTGCAAATTGTAGTAAATCATTTAGTGCAATTATTCTAAATAGAATGTCGCCGCTAAATACTTTGTTTTCTTAACATTCCTTTGATTTCAGCCGCAAGTATATTTCGTTCGTGGGTTTTGTAGAATAATTTTCTTTTGTATGTCTGATTACAAAAAGCAATTTGATGAAATTTGAAACTGTTCTTATTCATATTTTTACATATCTTTTTATTCATGCTCAAACGTAATTTGACACAATTATTGACATTAGATATTGTAATCTATGTCTGCATTTTGGGCTCTGTACTAATTTACTATTTGTCTAACCGAACTTGATATGTTACGTTTTGGAAAGAAATAAAAATGAGATCTTGTACATGAACTTGAGCATTAAAATAATAACAAAAAATATACAACGTAGATACAATTTCTTACTTAAGGGCAGAATGAATTAACTTAAGTTGGTATTTTCATATTGTTTTGTCACTTAAGGTTGTAAAAAATATCTATTTACTATGTGCATTTATCATCTGACTTGTTACATAAATGCCGGTCAATAGTTTATGCTAATGGCCGGTCTATAGTACTACACAAAATTTTGCTAGGGTGTCAGAATTTAAAGAAATATGAAAAATTATGTTTGATGTTAATTAGTTAAAAGCACTCATTGAATGGCTTGCCGGTCAGTATTCAAAAATATTGCCCGGGGTCCGAAATGACTTCAGAAACTGTACTAATGCTAGACTGTATCCATACTAAAGCTCATTATGATGACTGTTGAAATGTTTGAATGTACAATAAGAAGGGCAGCTCTTGCGAAATTAAAAGTAAAGTGGTTAAACAGTAATTAAAGTAAATGTCAATATTCCAGATTGCATGAGAAGTCTTGCATACCGTTCAGCGGTGAAGAAACAGCACCGAAAAACAAACTCAATGACTTAGCTTTTTGCACTAAGTGAGTATTTTCCTCACATATTATAGATTTTACAAATGATTTTTATAAGGTATTATATGCATGTTAATTATTAAATGATATTAATACAGATGTTGGGTCAATTTACACATGAAATTTTAAACTTCGTCGTTGATCGAAGAAAAAAGTTTAAAAGTCTTATTGTTTACAATATACTTGTAAATCTATAACTTATGGACATGGTATTATGCTCATAGCTTTGTTAATTTGTTCATTTAAGTCCACTCAAAACATGAAGTTTTCCTTGTATCTAATCAGGTAACCAAGGTGTTTCCAGCGTTAATATAGACAAATTTAACTCGAAAATATTTTGTTCTTTTTGTGTTATTGGGTGACGAATTAGTCTAAAATAAGCAAAACATTGTGACAAAACTTATAAATATGAAACATTAACACAGTTATTGCATATTTCTGTATTTTTTTTACAAGTTTAATCGTGGAGATTTATAATATCAATAATGTCGTATTTTGAAATACTATATTGAATCTTTATATATGGCACATTGTATGAATCTATTCTTGTTTTCTTGTTCACTTTTATACATTAACAAAGTGTGCTAGATAATTGGTTCATTGAATTCGATCTGACATTTGAATTGTCGGTTGTTTACTGTAGTCAGTTCGTTTCCTGTCATCAATTTCGTTTCTGCTCACTAAAGTAAGAATAATTTGATCCATTCTCAAACTTGACAGATACATTGCTCATCAGCAGTGCCTTTCAATATCTTAGGTAACCCTTAACCATGGCAAGTATATTGCCCTCGGGAAGTGCATGACTACTACTGATTTTGAGGTTAGTTTGACAAAAGTCAAGGTCACAGTGACTGTTAGTGCAAGTGCATGACTACTACTGATTTTGAGGTTAGTTTGACAAAAGTCAAGGTCACAGTGACTGTTAGTGTAAACAACTTTTCCGATCAATTTCTTGAGAAACCTCAACCTTCGAACTTCAAACATGGCAGCCATATTACTCATGGGCAGTGCATGACTTTTTATCATTTTGAGGTCAGCAGGTCAAGGTCAAGGTTACTGTGACTGTTAATACAAAAAACCGTTTCTTCACAATACTTTGAGAATTCTTTGACCTACTACCCTCAAAATCAGAAGGTACATTGCACTTGTGCAGTACATAGTGACGGTAGGTATAAAAAGAACATTTACCATGGACACCACTTTGCTGTGAGGTTTCTGGTGCTGATTATCAATCTGTCTGTTTCTGATTTAGTTTCCGCTAAATAATTTCAGAATGTTCGACACATGTTTCCCAAAGTCGAGAGACACATTGCTCAAGGCGTAGGTTGTTGCACACAGTGGTGATCTTGTTCATTGTATAAAATATTCGGGAGGAAGATCTAACTAGTAAGTGTGTTTCATCCATGAAACTGTCTATTATTCAAGAGTGTGTAGGTAAGCTCAAGTAGTGGCTGAAAATCTCGGTAGTAAATGTTTTCACCAGGCTATTGTCTTGATTATTCACCTTTGTAGGTAAACTCAAACCAGGGATGAAGATTCTGTGTTTACTTCCTACTTGGACGACATGAATTTGACTGTCGGCTTTCCTGTTCGATTTTTGTCCTTGCTCTTTTTCTGAATAGTCCTTTATCTACCTTTCATTGTTTCTATATATTTCGGACTTGTACATTAGACCATACATATTGATGATTGTCGGGGAAATAACCGCACTGATAGTATATGTTTTGTTACACAAATATATTGAATGACCCGCCAATAGTGATTGTAGGCTTTGGTAGATCTTGTCACAATGGTTGTTTCAAGAAATCGGGCAAATCATAGAACTTCGTGTAATGTTTTAGCTGCTATAAGTTTACGTTTGCATGTCTCTGTCCAGTTTTAGTAAAAATTCATCTAGATTTAAAACGTATGACCTCTATAGATATTTATATCCAAATAAGAGAGAAAGCATGGACAATTCTTTGAAAACGTATAGGGAAGGTCCTGTTACAGTAATATAGAAAATAGTTTGTTTCTATCTTTTTACTTTATGTACATTTATAACAGATTAATTTTCTTATTATCTTGATTTGTTTTCATTGTTTGAATGTGTCAGTCATTATACTACGAAAGAAGTTTACTATCTCTCGTTACAATAAGTTTGCAGAAATCGTAATTTCGTACGAGCTTTAATGGAAATTTGAAAGAGAAACAGTCATGATGATAGTCATGTATCTTTTTCAAATTCCATGTTAATTTGTATAGATAATGACTTGTCACAATACTATCGTATGTGTATCTAATTTTCTTCTAAAGTTTGACAGATCAACTAGTTTTAAATGATTCTTCTACACAATGATATAGAAATATTACACAACGCGAAAGTGGTTGTTTGTGCCTTGGACGAGTGATATCATTCCTGACGTCATGTTAGAGTGTCGTCGCGATAATAAATACGTTAACGTCGATATTTTAGGTGGTCAACTAATTCAGACAAGCAAGTAATCTTTATTGTGTTTACAAATGGCATACATGATAAACTATTCATTTAACGGCGAGTTCCTTACGTACTCCTATACTAAGATTGACAATCGCGCTACGCCCTCCGTACGCAAAGTTAGCTTTAGTCGTGCTAATAACCTCGTAATGAACGTGATTACCGTTTAATACGTTTATATTACAGTCCTTTTACTTAAAAATACGGGGAATTCTGTTGCAGAGTGGTTAAGATCACTGACCTCAAATCACTTGCTCCTCACCGGTGTGCGTTCGAGCCTCACTCGGGGCGTTGAATTGTTCATGTGAGGAATCCATCCAGCAGGCTAAAGGAGGTTGGTGGATCTACCAAGCCGCCCGCCCGTGATAAAGTAATGCACGGAGGGGGGCCTTGGGTCTTCCTCCATCAAAGCTGGAAAGTCGCCAAATGACCTATAATTGTGTCGATGCGACGTTAAACCCAGCAAAAACAAAAACAAAACTTGAATATTTGAGACGGAAGTTTTGTTTCGATATCAATAAAGTCTTAGATTTATCGCAGTATAATACAGTTGTATTTATATATCATTTGACTGTGCATTCAGGCTCTGTTAATGTCTGTTTTATAAATGTTGGTCGCATATAGAGACACATTATTTTCCACAACGTCTTTGATCTGCATTTGTATTTGAGAGATATTACTAAACTTGATTTGAAACAAAAAATGAAATTATCGAGGACCACTGGTGAAAATCATCTCGGTACTGATGTTTTTACGGCATTTTTTGTACGATATTGTAATAACATTGTATGTTTTTGAATCTGGTATGTTTATCATCATGGGCAGCCTGTTCTTTTTATCTAGCAACTAAAAAAACTGTTTAAACATTTAAAACGATCTTATATAATATTTTCAGGCAGTGGTTGCAGTTTTTCAGGATGGAAATACTCACTACTGCCTCCGTCCCAGTCGACAGGCGAAAATACTCGTATAGATACTACAGTTTGATAACCGATGTTGGTGGTTATATATGTAGATCTATCCTTTATTACCATGTAGGCGGACTTCCCGAATTTCTAACTAGATCGAAGACCGATATTGAAGATTTTTATTTCAAAAGAAACGGTAAACCAAAGATACTCAATCAGTCACAGCTTGACGTCTTGTTTCCGGATGGAAAGGCGGCTTCAACAGCAGAAAAGTTTGACCTCACCTTGGTTTTATTTTTGCTGAGTACATATACATTTCGTGATCGAGTATCAAATGCTTTGTGGAAGAAGGAGCTTCACGAAATTGACCGTCTAGACAACACTCCAATAGCTTATTTGGCAAGGATAAAGTGCTATCGAAATAAGGTACTTCATATATCATATATGAAAATAATTATACATATAGACATACTCGTATTATGCAAATATAACGTAACACGTAACAGTAACAATACAATTTATTATTATTTAGGTTATTTAACATTGTTCTGTACAATACGGTGATATATTTGGACAAGTATCCAGCTGAGAAAACCATATTGGACGAGCCGCTAGGCGAGTTCAATATGGTTTTCTCAGCTGGGTACGAGTCCAAATATATCTCGTATTGTACAGTACAATGTTAAATAACCTTTTTATTCTATATCTATTTTATCTTACTATAATAATAGTTTAAATTAAAAATGTTTCACTGAATATTGTATTCCTGTCTTGTCTATTTTTTCCCATCTTGGTATGAGTGCAAATATATATTATACAGAACAATGTTAGACCTTAAATAACCTTTTTATTCTATATTTATTTCACTTCATACGTAATATACGTAATTCATTGAATGTTGTTTTTTCTGCGTATCATCATTAAAAAAGTATATGGTGCAACCTCCCTACAACAGCCATTTGGCGATTTGGGTGGTAATAATACTTGGCTCAGATATTATGCCCACAAACATTGTCAGCAAGTTTGGTGAAGATCGGATGAAAACTGTTCGACTTAAAAGAGCGGACAAGGCTAAATTCCCCGTTTTTCGAGTAATTCAAGGACTATAATCAAAGAGTGCCTGGTACAATTTGGCTGGTTATCGAAATTGGCTGAGATGTAATGCCCACAAACATTCTCAGCAAGTTTGGTGAAGAGCCGACGAAATCTGAATTATAGAGCAGACATGTTTTGGATGCTGACCGCCCGTCCGCTGCCATTAATAATCTTCTCCATTTTGTTTCTAACCGTTAAACAAAAAAAAATGCTGAGGTAGCTATTCAGACAGTCAGGGCTGATACCAATTTCTAGGTTTCGTCCGGAACGGCTTCTTTTAGCGACTTTTCAAATATTCCAACATCTGATGATCCTTTTTACTGTATTTTTAAGTTTTTTTTTATTATTAACGAACGTTTTAATATCTAAATCAGATAGCGTTGTTATCCCTTGAATCGTTTTTGTGTTCGTAAAAAAAAAAAACAAAACAAAAAAACAATTAAAATTAAATCCAGATTTGAAGACGCATAATCAAACTCTGTACACAGAGCTCCTACTTCATCCGATTTACATACGGAACATTTTCACGCGTTTCTGGCTTTATCGTATGTTTAACATGGGACTGTTGAACCGTCCAAATACAGAAAATACAGGATTTTTTGTACGCGCGTGCGTCCAAATACAGAAAATACAGGATTTTTGTACGCACGTGCATCCAAATACCGTAATATATTGTACGGTCTCGAGTTGCAAATGAACGTTCGCGATTGGATAGATAAAATAGGTATAGAATATTATATGGCAGTCAAAACACTCGGAAATATCAGAGTTTAATTATAAGCTGAAATGCTTACACCAAATTTTACATTGTCAAAATATGTGCGTGAAATTAGCCAGAGCAGCCAGAGTAGCCAGAGTAGCCAGAGTTCAGCCAGAGTTCGGCCAGAGCAGCCAGAGTTCAGCCAGAGTTCGGCCAGAGTTCAGCCAGAGTAGCCAGAGTTCAGCCAGAGTTTAACCAGAGTAGCCAGAGAAGTCAAAACTCTGGTTACTCTGGCTGGCCAGAGTAGCCAGAGTTCAGCCAGAGTAGCCAGAACTCTAGTTACTCTGGCTGGCCAGAGTAGCCAGAGTTCAGCCAGAGTAGCCAGAACTCTAGTTACCCTGGCTGGCCAGAGTAGCCAGAGTTCAGCCAGAGTAGCCAGAACTCTAGTTACCCTGGCTGGCCAGAGTAGCCAGAGTTCAGCAAGAAAAGAGTTTGTAGGATGTTAAAATGTTCTGGCTACTCTGGTCAGCCATAGTATCCAGAATAGCCCGAGTCACCTGGATTTTATTTGCTTTGGTTAGTCTGGCCAGAGTAGCCAGAGTTTCTATGATTTAAAGAGCAGGCAGAGTAACCTGGTTCACAAAACATTTTCCGTCTTAGCTGAATTTGATTATGAAACTTAATAATTATGTAATTTCTATCTAAATAGCATGTTTAAACTGAATTTCAAGTTAATTACTATTTTTAAGTGGCTATTTAGAGTAGCCAGAGTAGCTAGAAATCTGGTTAATCTAGAGTAGCCAGAGTAGCTAGAACCCTTGTTACTCAGGCTGGCCAGAGTAGCCAGAGTTCAGCCAAAGTTCAGCCATAGTAGGAAGAGTTTCTAGGATTTTAACATGTTCTGACTACTCTGGTCAGCCAGAGTATCCAGAGTAGCCCGAGTCACCAGGATTCCATTTGCTCTGGTTACTTTGGCTGGCCAGAGAAGCCAGAGTTTGTAAGATTTTAACATGTTTTTGCAAATCTGGTCAGCCAGAGTAGCCAGAGTAACCAGGTCCCATGTTCACAAAAGTTTTTCAGTCTTAGCTGGATTTGATTATGAAATTTAATGATTGAGCCGTGCCATAAGAAAATAAACATAGTGGCTTTGGGACCAGCATGGATCCAGACCAGGCTGCGCATACGTGCAGTTTTGTCAGCTTCCATGTTGTTTGCTTTTAAAGCGTATTGGACTTTGAGAAACTGTTAGCGAACAGTATGGATCCTAACGCTCAGGCTGGTCTGGATCCATTATGGTCTCAAACCCACTATGTTGGTTTTCTCATGGCACGACTCATATGTCATTTCTATCTAAATAGCATGTTCAGAACTGAATTTTAAGTTAATAACTATCTTCAAGTGGCTATTTAGAGTAGCCAGAGTAGCCAGGACTCTGGTCATTATAGCTGGCCATAGTTCAGCCAGTTTTTAGCCAGAGTAGCCAGAGTTCAGCCAGAGTAGCCAGTCCTGGTTACTCTGGCTGGCCAGAATATCCAGAGTTCAGCCAGAGTAGCCAGAAACCTGGTTGCTCTGGCTGGCCAGAGTGGCCGAGTAACCAGGATGTCAATTGCTCTGGCTACTTTGGTTAGGCAGAACAGCCAGAATTTCCGAAATGTCCATTGGTTCTAGCTACCTAGGCTAGCCCGAATAGCCAGAGAAAATACTGTAATACCTATTGCGAAATGACCCTTTTGGTTCTCTCAGGTTTGATTTTTGAGTGTTTTATATATATCAAGTGATTCAGAAAACGGACTTCAAAGAATTGTCTTATCTTTTAGACTGCAGCCAGAGTAACCAGACGTTCTAGGATTTTAATATGTTCTAGCTAGTCTGGTCAGCCAGAGTAGTCAGAGTGACCATGATTTCATTTGGTCTGGCTACTCTGGCTAGCCAGAACAGCCAGAATTTTCGAGATGGCCATTGGTACATGCTACCCTGCTAATCAGAAATAGCCAAAGAAAATACAGTAAAACCTGTTGCCAAAGTAGCCAGATTAATCAGAACTCTGGTTACTGTTGCTGACCAGGACAGTCTGTTTAATAATTTTCACATAGTCTGGCTACTCTGGCTGGCCAGAGTAACCAGGAATAACTGAAATGCGCACGGGTTCTGGTTACTCTGGCTGGTCAGAAAAGCCAGAGAAAATACAGACAAATATGTAAACTAGAGCCATTTTTAAAATGTATGACCCTTTTTCATAAAAATCATATTATACATGATTAGGCTGCACTAACTGTTGTATATAATTATAATGTAAATAAAAAGTTAGACCTGTTGCGTTTTGTGTGTGTGGTATATGAAGGCTGAAATTCACAAAGATTAAAGCGGACAGGTCTATATATTTATGGTAGATTGAAAGTCTTTAAAACACGCCTAAAAATATAAAATAACAACAACAACAACAACAAAGAAACTGTAAGACGGCATGATTTTCGAACAAAGTTAAGAGTAACACGAAACAGAAAATGACACTTTCCAAAAAAAAAAAGTAACAGGGTATATGCAAAGGCTGTTTGTTTATATATACTCAGCGTCACTGAAAAGTTACCACCATAATGACCCTTATATTTTAAAAATCGCACTGGACTGTGTTAAAGGTATAACACGACTACATTTTTGACGCAGCTGAGACGTCACTGGTGTAAAGATTTGTCAAATTCGATTAACTCCATTTGAGGCACGGGCTGCACTTGCAAAATGACTTTTTCCAGCAATGTTGACATGTACGAATTTTCTATCGCAAATCATTCATCGCACTTAAAAGTTAGTCGACAGACTAAAACGAATACGTCAAAAAACCCAGAATATCCTTGCTAAGAATGCCACGTTTAACTTTCATGTCGCGAAATTGCACGTCGTATATGCTGTACTCACCTGACAGTCATGAAATGGGTTAGGAGACATGATCAGACAGGGTCTATGAGTAATAAACTGCGCACAGGCCATGAAAAAGTGACGTCGATATTGTATAAAATAGTAAAGAGGTATATATTAGGTGGTAACTTTTCAGTGACGCCGAGTATACATTGTAAATAATGCTTAGGTATGTTTTCTTTTTCTATAATTGTAATTATACAAAAGTAGCCTGCAAGGTCTGTGGCAGAATATATCAGCATTGATATTTGATATTACAGCCCACATCTAATTTATTTTGAACTGGTAGGCGTCCAGGATTTTGGACGTTTTCAATCCACTACTTTTGAAAATATTTTAACAAAATATTAAATTGACTACTAAGATACAAAAACAAAATTTTGATATTCCTTCAAATTTCTTCAAAAATGACTTTAGTTTCAACGTACCTCAAATCGGGTTGTACAGTTTTCTATAAGCTTATACAATGCATTTCCAAATTCATTGTTCTCAGGACTCTTAATGTAAAACTAAGAAGCCGTAAAAACATTGCGAGTCCGGATATTCAAGGCTATACTATACTAGTAATATGCCTGTATCATGTCAAAAGGTATTTTTCGATACAAGTTCTTAGAATATCCTTTAACAGTTTATACAGGTCCTGGCAACTTATTTATCACACACGATGTCAACCATCCACACGATAGCTACATTTCGGTTGCCCATGGCTAAAACCAAGTTACTAATTGATATATTGCAAATACCATTTTGTATGATGTTGCACCTTTTTGAGAAACCTTGTTTAAATAATTCCGCCTCCATAGCTCAGTGACTAGAGCGTCTGTCATCTAATCCGACCGTCGCGAGTTTGAGCCCTGGCGGAAACGGACATATATGTGCCTGCCATGTTGGGGTCAAAATTACATCATGGCGAATAAAGGCTAAGCCCGGCACGGCACGACGATTAATGGAGCACATTTTTTTAAAATTTTTTGTCAATGTCCAGTTTTGAGCATGCCTTGAAAATAGCGTTGTCATACAAACTGTACAGATATTTCCCCATAAGTGCGAAGTTCCGTTTGGACAGTCGTGACTTTTTATCTAATACTAAATCGTGATGCACAATGGTACAATGACGAAAACGCGATGGCACGATGATGAAACAACGGTTGTGGTGAAAATGGTGAAAACACTGGCGCGATGGTGAAATGTCGATGTAATATCGCGTTTTCACCGTCGTGTTTTCGTCATTGTACCATCGTGTTTTCATCATCGTACCATCGCATTGTCACCATCCGGAGGTCATGCGCAGTGGTACAATACATGTTTCAGTAAAATACAAGCTTGATACAATCTCATTTTCACATTGCAATTTTACAGTTTTATTGAACAGAGCACTGAACATTTTGGAAAACAACAGAATCTAAATGGTAAATTTCTTCTCTCAAAATACATTTAGATACATTCATCTATTGTTGACAAAAAAAAATGTGTACGGGACTACGCATTTCTAACTGGAAGGCTATGGTACGATGGTGAAACCACGATGGTACGATGATGATAACGCGATGGCACGATGGTGAAACCACGATGGTACGGTGATGATAACGCGATGGCACGATGGTGAAAACGCGATGATATGATGGTGAAAACGCGATGGTACGATGTTGAAAACGCGATGGTACGATGATTGATACGCGATATTACATCGACATCGCAAAATCGCGATTGCAGCATCGTACCATCGCGTTTTTACAATCGTACCATCGTTGTTTCATCAATCGTGTCATCGCGCCATCGCGTTTTCGTCATCGTACCATCGTGCATTGCGGTTTAGTATTAAATAAAAAGTCACGATTGTCCAAACGGAACGCCGTACGTAACAGTGTGAAAATGGTGAAAAGTCAATTTACATTACTGAACAAAATTAAAAGGTAAGACTAAGTCAGATTAAATGATATTTAATAGTTACCATTATATATTGAGTGACCCTCATACACTACTGGTCCAGTGCCTAAATCCGGACAGTGCTTAATAATTCGGACACCATTATAAAACGCTTTACGATCGTGATTTTTTACTGGAATGAACATGATCGACGCAGACGAACGCTTTGATGACCAGTTGTCAACAACAGTGTGTGAATGTTAGTATTTCCCGAGAAAAATACCTTCAAATATCCGCACCGCTAAAAGTAAACATTGTGTGTTGCGGGGGATGACGTCATACAGCGCACGCCAGTTATTTGCACAGGTGGCAGTAACGTACCTAGGATACAGTATGGTTCCATGAGCCATATGCCCTTAAATTTACTACAATTACAATGTTTTCTTAGGAAAAGAATGACAAAAAGCCATTTTGAAAAAAAATTTGCTCCTGTGACAATGAGCCATGAGAAAGGTGATCAAGAACAGTTTGACATGTGCATTGCTTCCAGGTCCGTATTTTTTTTTTCAAACAATATTTCCTTATCAATTGTTGGCCGCCTTTTCGGCAAAAGATTAATCTTTCAGAAAAACCTTACTTCAAAACCCAGTTCCAAACCGTTTACGCATCACAAGCGAGCAACGGCATACGAAACGATAGCGATTTCTCCACCCGAATAAATCCCACACATTTTTCGCATCGAAGTCTCCCCCCTAAAACACATCAAGCTCACAGTGCGAGTTTAAAATAACGATATAACCGTTCATAACAGACTAAACACAAACTGACAAGACCGAAAACTAGGTTCAACCCTACTTTGTTACTTACAAATTCGCTATTTAACATTTTCACTTTCGGAAATTACCTTCGCCTGCCATGATTGCCGTTGACAAGACGGTGGTTGTAAAGAACGTTTTCATTGGCGGAGACAGTTTACGTATTTCAAACGTAGCGATAAAATCCAAAGAGTACCCGAATATAAACAAGCAGCGATGGCTCACGAGGATTATTTACCAAATTCAAATAAATAACAACTGGTAAGTAATTAAGTAGAAATGAACCTTATTTTTAGTCTTGTAAGCCTATATTTAGCCTATTCTGACTGCTTGCAGAGCTATTTTTAACTGACATGGTGTACTTGATTTGTTTTACGGGGGAGACTTCGGTGCGAAAAATGTGTGGGATTTATTCGGGTGGAGAAATCACTATCGTTTCGTATGCCGTTGCTCGCTCATGATGCGTAAACGGTTTGGAACTGGGTTTTGAAGTAAGGTTTTTCTGAAAGAATAATCTTTTGCCGAAAAGGCGGCCAACCATTGATAAGGAAATATTGCTTTGAAAAAAAATACGGACCTGGAAGCAGTGCACATGTCAAACTGTTCTTGATCACCTTTCTCATGGCTCATTGTCACAGGAGCAAAATATTTTTCAAAATGGCTTTTTGTCATTTTTTTCCTAAGAAAACATTATAATTGTAGTAAATTTAAGTGCATATGGCTCATGGATCCATACTGTATCCTAGGTACGTTACTGCCACCTGTGGTTATTTGAGGTGCGACGAGGTACTAATTTAATGAGAAAACAATAACTCCTGTTGCAGACAACTCTTTTTCCTAGTTGATCAAAACTTATGTAAAATATGTTTTACATTTCTGTACTACCCTCAGTATTTATATAAGAAATTTAACCGATTTCTGTTATATAATAATTAATTCAATAGAGAAGAAAATGCCAGCATTTTGCAGACAAGGGAAGCAATTCATAAGATAAAATCTACGCGGCATCATAATAGTGCATAGTTGTGTCAAAGAGTATAACGACATCAACAGAACTTGCATGTGTGTAAACATTAATTTTCGCTAAGATAGATTTTATTGCGTATTATATTACTGTTATATTTGGCAGTTATACATTAAATTAGAAACTTGTCCACATGATCACGTGATTAACAGGTAATAAAACTTCAATCGAACGGAGATGTCTGTATACAAAATTAACAGGACTGAATCTGACTGCTTTGTTGCAAACAGTCGTGTTCATTTTTATTTTTTGCAGCACTGATTCGTTGCATTTCATACCGAAATAGTGTCCGAATATTTAAGCACTCTGAAGGCGATTTTGACAGCTTTTACTGGCCCACTTCGGATGACATTTTTATGATGAAATCAGCAATATACGATTTTGTTGTTTTGCAAAGAGATTTATAAAGAACCTAAAATTATACATTTGAAATGCGATGCACGTGCGGTTTCAGAATGCAAAGTTATGGTCATAAAACCACCAAAAGTGTCCGGATTTAGGCACTGGACCAGTATACTTAAATTTTTTAGCTCTTGTCACTGTGTGAGGTTTTAAGATCAACTTTTGTCTTGTCTATCAGATTGAGTCAGGCTCTTTGACTGAACTCGGTACTTATTCCATTTTGTATTGTGAAACCTTAAAAATCTTCTCAAGTATCGCAAGACCCAGAGCTTAGGTATTTTGCAAGAAGCATTGGCAAGAACATCTCATAGTATTTTAATGTTACAAACTTTTTTCGATTAGTATAGATATCAAAGATTTTGCGCGGGGGAGGTCTCTAGTTATAGCTTTTTCTATATATAGATGGTGATACACAGTTTTCACGAATTTCACGAGTTTCACAGATATAAATGACTAAAGTGCAAAATTTCAGAATTCAGAATTCCAAGTCTTACTGGTTCACAAATTACTTTTAAACCATAACCGTCAATATCTGTTCACATCACAGAGACCTCCGTCCGTCAGTTATATCATTTTACAATTTTTTCTTTGTTTACATTTTTTTCACAGCTGCCATACCGGAAGCGGAAACTTTCGATTTCAAATCATGGACTTCGGGGTCATATTGGATCTGCCTTGGGGCTATAAGTTTCAAATAGAGTAATATTTAAATCCTATAAAAATAGTCTTATTTTCCTTTAGGCCCAGACTATATATATTTTGTATGTAGCATGGCCTAGTGAATGCCTCTCTTAAAATTGAGCAAATCATGTCCCCTGATATACAAATTGTGAATTTTTACTATGACTGTCATATCCCACAAAGTCCAGGTAAGCGATTCAGGACCACAAATGTCCTGTAGTTTATACTGATATCATAAACAATTTCAGTGAATTCCATATAACTTTGAGTGTAAAAATAAAGAATATATATTTGAAGGCTTCTTGTTTTGTATTTATTTAACTTCAGTGTTTGCCTTGAATTTGTACCAAATAAATTAACTTAAAGACATAACGATAATATAAAGAAATTGGAGAATAAATTTTTCATGCATGTTGACAACAACCAATTCCTGAAATTTGCATATTAAAGTTGTGGAAGTTGACGAAATGTTGACATGTGAACACATACACTTAAAGCGGCTTAATAACGGTATTTCATCTAAACCCTTGGAAAAAGGTAGGTACCTGTGGCATGAAATCAAAACGCAAAATGCCATTCAAAAATTGATTGTGGTCACCTTATGCCATCAGACAATCAACATTCCATGTTGTATTAACTCGGTATCACTTGTGTATGTGTATGAAACGATACTCACTGTGTTCGGATTAAACAGTTATAGGACTGCTAAATGATAAGACTATTCTTTGAAGTCCGTTTGATGAAACACTTGATACATGAAACACTAAAAAACCCTGAGGGTACAAAAAAAGGGTCATTTCGCAACATGTTAAAGCCTTAGAAACTCTGGCTACTCTGGCAGAAGTCCGTTTTATGAATCACTTGATATATAAAACACAAAAAAAAAACCAACCCTGAGAGAACCCAAATAGTCAACAATCTTCTCACACCTTTCCAATATAGCTTCCGTTCCAAACATAGCTGTGAGGCTCACCTATTATCCTTTAAAGAAGGAACTTTTGACAATATCCAATCTGAAAACAAACAGGTCTCATTGTAATGGATTTCTAGAAAACTTTCGACAAGATTCTCTATAAAATCGTGAAACTTTGTGTCGATAGAATCTCTCTATCCTGGATTCAATTTCCTTAGTAACCGTTCTCAATCTGTAGTAATTGAAGGCTCACACACTTTACCAGTTCTTTCAGGGGATTCCTCAAGGTTCAGTGTTGGGTCCTTGTCTCTTTCTTTATTTTATCAATGACCTTCCTGACTCTGTTAAAGGCAGAATACGCTTATTTGCTGATGACACTATCATATACCTCAACATAGACTCGTTAATAGACTCTTACAAAGTTCAAGATGATTTGACAAAATTAGAATAATGGGAACGTAACTGGCTTATGGAATTCAATCCTGATAAGTGCGAAGTAATAGGAATCTCAAAAAAAAAATCATCTTACCATATATATTACTTAATCAAGACCTAAAAACTACAGAAAATGCTTCATATCTTAGTGATGTCTTAACTTTGAAACACTTACTGAAATATTACATCTTCAAAAGCTAGTAACACTCTCAGATTTATACAAAAATGTGTACAATTTTATAACAATAATATTAAAGAAACTGCCTAAAAACATACGTTCGCCCACAATTAGAATACTGTAACACCATATTGCATCCATTGCAGAAAAAACTTAGTATATGAGATTATTATCGTTATTATAATTATTATTATTATTATTATTATTACTAATCCAAATTTGTTGAGCGCCCATTTAATATAAAATATACGTTCAAGGGCGCTTAACAATTAAACATGTGACATATCGCAGATATGTAGGTAAATCATAAAAACATGGCATATGCAATATTAAAACTGAAAGTGAATGATTTGATTAATGGTTATTTGTATAACATTAATCGGGATGCATGTATTCTTCTATGTTCTAGTGTCTGCCATTAAGTTTCAAACATTGATGTTACGCTGCTTTGGTATGAGTAGCCAGAACATGTTAAAATCCTAATAAAGTCGTGTTACTCTGGCTGAACTCTGGTTACTCTGGCCAGCCAGAGTAATCAGACTTCTGGCTACTCTGGCTGAACTCTGCCTACTCTTGCCAGCCAGAGTAACCAGAGTTCCGGCTTCTCTTGCTACTATAAATAGCTAACTGAAAATAGTTATTAACTTGAAATTCAGTTTTAAACATGCTATTTAGAAAGAAATAACATACTAAGTTTCAAGATCGAATTCAGCTAAGACTGAAAATGTTTTGCGAACACGGGACCTGATTACTCTTGCTGACCAGAGTAGCCAGAACATGTTAAAACCCTAGAAACTCTGGCTAGCCAGAGTAACCAGAGCTACTTTAATTAACCACTTGAAAATAGTTATTAACTTGAAATTCAGTTTTAAATACGCTATTTAGATAGAAATGACATATTAAGTTTCATAATTAAACTTAGCTAAGACTGAAAATACATGGTACCTGGTTACTCTGGCTACACTGGCTAGTCTGGCTGATCAGAGTAGCCAGAACATGTTAAAATCCTAGAAACTCTAGCTTCTCTAGCTACTCTGTTAGAAACAGTCAGAGTGACCAGAGCAAATGATATCCTGGTGACTCGGGCTACTGTTGCTACTTTGGCTGAACAGAGTAGCCAGAACATGTTAAAAATCTAGAAACTCTGCCTACTCTGGTTGAATTATGGCTACTCTGGCCAGCCAGAGTAACCAGAGTTCTGGATACTGGATGAACTCTTGCTTAACTCTGGGTACTCTGGCCAGCCAGAGTAACTAACCAAAGTTCTGGCTACTCTAGCTGAACTCTGGCTACTCTGGCTAGCCAGAGTAACCAGAATTATGGCTACTCTGACTGAACTCTGACTACTCTGGCCAGCCAGAGTAACCTGAGTTATGACTTCTCTGGCTGAACTCTGGCTGAACTCTGGCTACTCTGGCCAGCCAGAGTAACCAGAGTTATGACTTCTCTGGCTGAACTCTGGCTGAACTCTGGCTACTCTGGCCAGCCAGAGTAACCAGAGTTTTGACTTCTCTGGCTGAACTCTGGCTACTCTGGCTAGCCAGAGTAACCAGAGTTTTGACTTCTCTGGCTACTCTGGCTAAACTCTGGCTGAACTCTGGCTACTCTGGCTGAACTCTGGCCGAACTCTGGCTGAACTCTGGCTACTCTGGCTGCTCTGGCTGCTCTGGCTAATTTCACGCACATTGTCAAAATACCTTTCCATAAATGCATTTGTTATATATTTCAGATCAATGACCTCTCTGATACTAGCGTAGGGTTATCTGAAAAGGATTTCTGGGAATTTTGGGGAGAACTCACAAGGGTGACTATTATATTTTGCTTCATTATTTCTGATGTGGTGAAGAGATTAACATATTGATCTAGACTTATATGACAGTTTTAATATACAAAATGTACATCCGTTTTATAATTCGTATATACTAATTGTAATTGAATATAACATTTCTTTTCTGACGTTTCATATTAATAACAGGAAATCGAAATTTCAGAGATTATAAAATATTAAGAAACAATGTCACGCCGGGACACCTGCACTTTACCGGTACGCACATTCAATAAATACTCCACATTTTTTCTTATGGGGGCTACCGCCCCCACGCCCCCGGCCGTTTTTCCTTTTTTCTTTAATGAATAGGTTATTGTACAATTTATTTAAATGATTTTTACGAGCACACCCTGCCTTTTACAATCTTAGCAGGAAGTGCGTACCAGTAAAGTGCATTCTAGCCGTCACGCCTATCCCGAAAATAAAAGATATATTGATGAAGTCAGTACATTTAATGGATAAATTCTGATAGAAAGTGTATGTCTAAAAAGTTATAGTGTTTAGGTAGATGTACGGAAAAAAAAACTAAAAAAGGTTTTGATAGATTTCGCGGATCACCCAAAACACAGCCAGATAACCCTGCATTTTAATGAAGACCCGCAAAAAGAAAATGTAGTGAAAAGAGATAGCAGACAAGTTGCTAAAAAAAGCAAAAGGTATACCACGCTCCAAAAACGCAGTCTTCTTACACCGCAAACCGCAGCAGCGCACATGAACGTGCAGGCATGCCCCTGAAAACTGCCCCCACACCTCTACCTAAATGAATATGCCACACCGAGAAAGGCTGTAATATTAGTGACAAAATACAATATCAGATAAAGTAAAACATGTAAATAGGTACATTCTAAGGTATAATCACACGAATGTACTCAACAACTTGACTGATGTCAGAGAGTCAAGGGCCTAACTTTTCAGGACACGACGCAATTTTACTACCTCCGACCGTTTTTTGTAGGATTTAGGAGAAAAGCAACCCAGAGTCTTCGAACAGCAATTTTTAAGTGCTGTTTGGCGGCTGTAAAAAGTCTCCACGTACTTAGATTCGGTGTTATAATATTTTCTGTTCCTTTGGGATCATGGAGTCCATTATATACCTGTATGATAGAGTTTCTCTTAAGCCGGTGCCAGGGGGCGCTATAGGTGTTGCACTTTTCATGAACAGACTCAGTCTAACCAAGTCTGCTTTTATTGTGCTTGTTTGCATTCTAGGCTTCCAAAGGATCTTAAAACATATTTTATTTTCCACTTTATTAGTCACTTCACCTTCAAATAGGAAAGTCCAGTGACTACCTGTAGAAGGGCAAGTCACCAAACATGCACTGTGCTGTACAATTTTCGCTATGTATACCCTGTTGACAAACTTACTTAAACATTTTACAAACATTTGATTAAAGTAAGCATTATGTCCATTTTTCCGTGTTTATAAACTGCTTCCCTATAGTGTACGGATTGTGTAAGACCATACTATACACTACAAGGAAATATGAGTTCGTTTACATGTAGACTGAGAATGCGTCCACAGTAACCAAAACAATGCAATAATTATAACAATATAGAAGTACTGAGTAAATAGGACACAGTTCTCTAGTTATCTTAAATACTTCGCACTCAGCCATACAATATTTGATAGAATAAACATTTCACTCTTTAAGGGTGTGGGGTTGTTTTTGTTTCTACCATTAAGATTTTTTTCATACTCGTTGAGCTTGAAGAACATTAGTTTATAAGACAAACAAGAGAAGAAAAACACAGGACTCGTTTTAATTTTATTTCTTCACCCACTGTTTAATCATTTCTGAAATATTGTAAAAAAATAAAAATTGGTGGTACTTTATAAAACATATAACATCCCAGTTAATGTTATAGGGATTTCAGGTCTTACAAGTTACCATGAATTCAAGTTGATATCAGTAAAATATTGTATAAGCATAATTGTCACTAACAAATCTCTTTCATTTTTACATGTTGACACAATTACCCAACACACCTTACTTTCAATGGAAAAAACGTATTTAAATCTACAAAAAATTCTGCCGTTAAGATTTTAAAAACATTTAGCAACTTCATGACATTCAAAAATGCTTCAAAATGGAAAGAAAAAAAGTTGGGATCACCGTGCATCTAAGATATTTATTTAGAGAAAAAACTTAAAAACTTGTGAAATTTGATATTTTTAGTTTTTTTTTTTGGTTTTAATTTGTATTTCCTCAATAATAGAAAGTGCTATGTTAGAAACCTTTATTTCAAATGAAACTTATAATTACATATAACTGTCAAAAAATATCAGAACAATACCTGATCTACTTTAATTAAGGTATTTGAAATTACCGACCCCTACCCCATTATACATCTTACGTTAATTTTAGGCAAGGCAAACATTTGTTTTCGCAACAAGTTAAATCTGTTTGGTTAAATGGTACATTGTTAGCCATATTTTAATTATCTAACAATATTTTTAGCAATTTTTTGAAAAAAAAAGAAGAATATTCGAAGAAACATTTTTAAAAATGGCGGATATCCCGAAAAAAAACAACACTCGTACATCCTTAATTGTTTATACCAACACATTAAACTATTCAAATAAAATATATCATCGTTTCAGATATTTCTACAGCTTGGACATTTCTATACAATCCCTAATATCTGTGAAATGATTGACAAAGTATTACATGCTCCTTTCGATACTGAACGGGAAAATGAGCTTGAGAGAGAGATCCAAGATCTTCGAGATGATTTGGGACAAATAAAGGACATGGATAAAACGGTTACTGAAATGTTTCAAACCGTGGATGTAGGTCAAAGTGATATGAAGGAACAACTGGAAGATATTAAGAACAAGCTTACATTTACAGGTAATTTTTTAATGTGTTTGTAAACAGTTTTCCTATATCTTTATGATCAGGCCCTTTCAAATAAGAAAAAATGTTCATTGGATTTTGTTTTAGAAAATTCTGAGACAGCGATTCACTGAACATAGTAGAAAAACACGAATTTACTAGTATATAACTAAACGATCACAGTGTAATCCAAAAGTTTCTTGTATTGCACAAGGTATGAGTAAACAATATTTTAACCTTCTAGAAATTACATATTTAACTCACATGTTTCACTTACAAACAAATATTTATTATCTTCTCAAACTTGTCTGATATTGAAGAATAAACTCATTTAATAAAAAAGTGCCAAACTGTATTACTTTTTACGATGATAGTGTGACACATACAGAAAGTTTGACTTTTCCTTTTCTATGAAATTTATGTGTAATGCAATATTTATTATCAGTCAAGTTCCTTGGTGATTTATTACTTTATATATTGGATCCATACTTTGAAAATGTCTGACCACTGTTGATAAAATGACATTTCCTTGACCCAATCTATGCTTTCAAATATCGATGTGCCACTCATATGTTGCGCCAAATCCAGTACCAGTAACATTCGAAAAACGGTAATAACTTCCTTATGTAAAAACAACAAATAGGTGTGAGCGACCATTTTCTTAGTTGGATCGGGTTCCATGTAATGGTCCTGATTTCAACTGAATTGTTTCTAAAAGTTGTTTTCGATGGATAGGTAAGATGCGGAGAGAGAAATTCATTAAATAAATTTGTATGAATAGATAGGTTTCATAGAAACAGTGAAATCTCAGCAGCACAGCACGAGCCTGTTCATTGACGGTAGAGGAAATGCATGCTGCCGTCCACGCCCTCTAGCCCCAGAAATCAACATTAACACATGTTACAAGTACCAAAAATAATTTAGAGACATCCGCAGACACGTTAATACGGCAGTGCACATGGAACATTTAATGATGCAGTAGTGTGTAATTCCATGAAAAGAGGCGTATGGTCCCCATTTAAAATAATGAGTTTGCCTTAAACGAGAAAACAATGGGCGGAACTAAAGAAACTGGAACTTAGAACGGGGATTTGAGGTTACGGAGCCTGTATATCATAAACATTGCCAAAAGACAAAGTTAAAAAGCAGGCACCATACCCAAGGGGTGATTGTACAAACCCAGTGCAATGTAAGTAGGAGTAATGGAAACGCCCAAGGCAAAATTCAAGCTAAAAGCCTAAACAGTACCAATAACATATTTTAAAAGTTGTGCTGAACCATCTGAAAAGATGGAAATATAACAGTTCTGATTGCTTCTGCTGGTGAACTACTTGACGAATCTTCACCAAAGTTGGTCTGTAACTTCCCTGTATAGTCTTCTCTCAATGTTGTTTAAATTGTTCCGTTTGCTCATTTCTCTGGACCACTTGAGCTAGAAATGGACCATTGGAGCTAAAAATCTGCAGTTGGTTGTGTTTGACTACCAAAACTCGAAATACAGCAAAATTTACCCGTTTTGAAACATTCTTTTATGAATTTATCTAAAGTTAGTTCGAATAGGCCTCCAGAAAAAGTATAAAATCCTAACTTTGCCTAATCACTTACATGAGATTCTTATATTCCCTAAATTTCTTGCCATGTTATTGAAAGAATGATGTAAACTCTTGACTTGACATGAAAGTGATATCAGACAAGCTCACAACTGCATGTTTTGTAATAGATCAAATAGATGGTGTCATAGAACATATACTAAAACATGGTGTAGGATGGAATTTATTAGTGTAGTAGGTCTTAGAGGCCTGTACTAAAACCAAGAGTGGACAGAAATTGAGTTTATAAGAGAAGATTTATATAAAGTTATTTTAATGACTGTATGATGCCGCTCGGATGTTCGGATGTTTCAAATGAAAAATGTTTTGATTTTACTCTATGGGTACCGTAGATGACTTTCTGGTATGTACTTTAACATGTCTATTCAGAATGCGATTTTATTCATTTATCTGCGACATTGTTTTCATGCTGAATATAGCTGATATCAGTGAAATGGATGTGTCTTGAAACATTTTTAAAGACATATCTTCAAGTCAAGGTCACACAGCTAAAAAATCCACATTTATTGTCTTGCGCAATTAGCAGTAATGAATTTCGTACCAAACACGATACAATCCAATTCATGATACAGTGTTTCATACTTCTATTCAAGGTCAGTTGAGCGAATTAAAGCTGATGTGGCTGTCTTGTATTAAATAGTTTTACAATTCTATCAGCCTGGTTAAAACGTTTACAACTTCTTATAAGAATCCAAGCAAAAGGTTCACGATAAAAATGTGACTACAAAAGAACCAAAAGTAAAAATTAAGTTTATTTTTGAACTATCTTTCTTTACTTGCTTGATTTCATTTTCCTTGTTAGGAAAAAAAGAACTTAAAAATAACTTTTCACAATGGAAGATTTTTTTGGTTTCTATTGGGTTTTACGGTTTACCGACGCAATGCATTAAAGACCATATTGCGACTTTCCAGCTTTGATGGTGGAGAAAATCCCCAAGTGCCCTTTGTGAATTGAATTATTTAATTACGGATGGGCACCTGGGTAAAACCACTGACATTCCGCAATCCAGCCGGATGGCTTCCTCACATGATGAATTCAACGTCCAAGTGAGGGTCGAATCAACAAAGGTGAGGGGCAAGTGATTTGAAGTCAGCGACCTTGACCACTCGGCCACGGAGCACCTCCCTGCCGCCCAGTTATGGAAAATATGAATAAGAACAAGTTTTGAACACAAAAATAGTCGTGATAGGTTTTGAATGATCTTCCTTTCGGTACTGTTTTTTTAAATTTCGGACAATCTCGTTGCAGCTACTTACAACAAAATAAATGTAGACCACAAGGGTAAAAGAATAACAGAAAAAGTGAAATTCGTAAAATACAGCAACACATAAAGCACTTCACGTGGATAAATGGGTATGCGTCAAAGAAATGACCGCAATAAAACAAGCATTAGGAATGGCACACCATTCAACATTCAGTCAACAATCACCAAATTTATGTAAAGTCCCGTAAGGCTTTTAATTCTATGCTGAAAACAAAATAATCCAGCTGTCCAAGTAGAGAGTGTACATTTTGTGATGGTTACAAAAACACTTCTTTCAGTATTGCACACGTCCTTATATTAGCGCCAGGGAGGTAATTAAAAACAATACATTCAATAATACGTAACTAAATAACCCTAATAATCAAACCTTTGGCAACTATGTAAGAAAATAATTATCTAAGATTTAGTTTCCATTTTTCCTATTTTAGATATGGTCGCAACAAAAATGTCGCAGCCGCATTCTGAACAAAGTCACTATGAGCCTTTAAACAACATTTGCAATAGTGTTGAAAAAAGTTAAAGGAAATGCTCTTTCCTTTTTTTGGTAAATTAAGGCAAAAGACGCTCCTACCTTAATTGTACAATAAGGCATTAAAGTTGTATTACTTTTTCAATACCTCTAAAATATAAACAATAGCTATATATCTTTGTATGAATTGTAATATTTAAAAAGTGATTTTTCTTATCTTGATAAATTGGCTACTCGAGCTCTCTATCTACAGCATAACGGTCAAGTTCATATTGTGGATAAAAATTTAAAATATTTATAATAAAGGTTAAAATGGTAACAACTACTTTTTTTAAATGTAAATTTTCTTGCATTCATGTTTTTAAAACAAATCGTGTTGGAATATTTGCATTAAGGTTACACAAAGTGATTGTCAATAACTCATGGGAATAAGCATCACAAATATAAAGTGATGAAAACCACTCGCATTTGTTTTTGTACGGATTTCTATTTTTCTAACATTTCAAAACCATCTCAAAATAGTTGCCAGTTAAATCAGCTTATATCGATACGTTAAATCGTAACGTATTGAATGAACCATCACACAAGGACATAGTATTACATTCAAAAGACATAGCAACATCAAACATGTTTAAACGACGCTAAAGCAGTAAAAATGTATGTGCTATGTTGCTATACACATCAAAGATACACATACCAATCAAGGCTGTTGTTCTTATATAAATATTAAACTTTATATTGACGAAAACTCAATCAATTATATTTTACAGCACATAGTCAGGAGGAAGTTAGAGACGTTTTGGCAGATGAATATTTTGTGAAAACAAAGCAGTACCATGAGGCAAGACAGTTGCTACTGGAAAACAAAATAATTGTTTTGAATGGAGCTCCAGGAGAGGGGAAGACAACAATGGCAAAAAAGCTTGTTTCAGGGGTGTCAAACGTTGCTTTCAAAAAAGTGTCATCTAGGGCTGACTGGGAAAATATCACTTTTGACAACCCTAATGTAGATGCTGTGTTGATAGATGATATGTTTGGTGCTGGTGTATTTGATAAGGAAGAATGCAGAAAATGGCAAAAACTATTACCATCAATTGCAAAGTGGGTGCAAGAATGTCCGGAAACTCCTCGATATGTTGTAATAACGTCGAGAACGTACATTCTTAAAGAAGCAATGAAAAAATTGTTTCTTGATGCACTCTTTACGGAAACAAATATCTGTACACTCTTTTCTTACAAACTTTCGTCAAATGAGAAAAAAACAATTTTACATAATCACTTTAAATATGCTAGAAGTAAAATAGGCGAAACATACTTTTTGAAAGATAACAAAAAACATGCTGACCTCCTCATTAGAATCAGTGAACTTGAGCTCCAAGAGATTGGTCCGGCTTTCACAATAGGATTTCCAGAATGTGCAAGACTGTTCGCAAGTAATGCGTACTTATATCGGGGCGGAATCAAGTTTTTTGAAAAACCAATGAAACATATATTGAAATGTGTATCCGAAATATGTCGAAATGATGACGTCTATATAGCATTTTTTGTACTTTGGGCACAACTGAATAGAACTATTAGGACTAGAGATCTCGAACAGTCTGTTCAGGCAACACCACTTGATATCAAAGATCCTATCCTGAAACTTCAATATCGGCCACAGGACCACCTGCGAAAGATGCGGGAGGTATTGTACAATCACGTGCACAAAGCGGGTTTCATACGATTAGATTTAGAAGAAAGGTTCCAATTTAGTCATGATGTGGTTCGAGATGCTGTTGGATTGATAGCGTTTGAAAGAAACCCCACAGCAGTGCTTTCACTTTGTGACAAAGATTTCATTAAAACATACATTAAAATTTCATCTGAACCTCACGCAAGTACAACAAACCTGGCAAATCAGACAGTAGAAGGGTCAAAAGTAGATATCAGGCTGCCGCCATCGCGTTTCGATCAACTGAGTTTGAGAATAGCAGTCTTTGTCATTCCAGGTAACCTACATCCGTTAGGGTCAGACCTTCCCTTAAATGGTGAAAAACAGTCTGGATTCTTAGAAAACCATTCTGTTTTCCAATATGAGATTTTTGAAAACGAAGGCTTTTGTTCAGCTTTCATCAAAGCCAACAGAGAACAGGAATATCTGAAGACTCTTCTGACAACACCTTTGAGAAGAATTGATTCGGAACTTGTAAAATACAAGTTTATTGATCTTACACAAGTGAACACTGAAATCGGACTTTCGTCATTCTTATTATGGCGTAATGAAAAGGTCACATTCTTAGCAAGGCAATGCTATCAAGAAATAAAGAAATATCCTAACGTCTTGCAACAAGAGCTATTTATAGCTTTGCTTATTGCATGCGCAGTAGGCTCTCATGAAATGGCAGATTTTATTCTCACAAATGGTGGACAAATAAATTCTCAAATGATACTCATGGCCTACGACAAGGTTCAGAAACAGCAGTCATCATCTGTTGATCATCTTCACCAAAGCAGTCAGACTGATACTTCTGAACGACAGACAGATGAAACAAAATTTCTAAACTTCTTACTAGAAAAAGCGAGTTTACCTGACTCTAGCGGATATTTTCCGATCCATTTAGCTGCACTTGAAGGCTGTACTGATATTATACGGGAGATACTTTGGCACGATCCGTCACAAGCGGAAAAGCGTTTTACCTCATCGAACCAAAAGAGTTTGAAAGGGACATCTTTATATCATATAGCAGCTTTCAAACAAAATAAAGATCTTATTGATATTCTCTTATCGAAAAAGGTCCCTGTCAATGTAGACAGTGAAGAACGAACGCCTTTTCTATACGCTGTTCACAATGGTAAAAGCAGAGTTGCAGAAAAGCTTATGAAAATAGCGAAAGAAAATGGAGATGAAATGCTTCCTGATATGTCAGGCAATACTCCATTGCACATAGCGATAACAAAATCTGTAACACAGAAAGATGAAAACAGCAGAAGAGTCTTCAAAGAAATTGCTTTGGCGTTGTGCAGAGATAGCACTTCTAATCTCCATCTGAAAAATTCAAATGGTCAAAGTCCATTGTACATAGCATGTATCAATTCTTCATCAGAGGTTATCAGAGAACTTCTTAGAAGGGAACCAGACTTTTTTGGGAAAGAGCAAACGTTGCTTCACGATCTGGTCAGAAATGACAACTTGAGGGCCATCGAGTTATTACTTAGTAATGACTTCGATCAGTTTATGACAGATGAGGAGAACCGAACTCCTTTAAAACTAGCCGAAGATTTGGGTCAGAAGAAAATTGCGGATCGGTTACGACAACATAGAACAGACGTAGAGAAAAGTAATGCACCTCCTTCTTCCGACAAAGAGAATGATCTTCCTGAAAAAGATGACAACAAAGGAAATGCATCAGAATCGGCACTGGGTGATAAGAATCAAATGACTTCTGATTCAACTACAGATATTTAAGCGTACTAGATGCACTGGATCTCGCAATACGCTGTAAACGTACCAAAACGTGTAAAATCTGTCAAATGCCATTAGCCGTCGGGGACATATAGGTAAAATACGATCAGATTGTCCCTGCACTATATTTTATTCCAAGGTTTACTGAAATCTCTTATCATAGGTGTAGCTGAAAGACAAACTTGATTATAAAACGTACATAGCCATGCAGAAGTGATATAATTTCCATTCCTATTGCAAATTTGAAACGCTTCATACATCTGTTTATATTCCGCTCCTATATATTTATATCTTTAGGTTTTGCTTATGAGGATACCACATAACTTAATTTTGATTCATGGGTCCAACTTCTGTATCCTAATTACCAGCACCAAATATATTTATTGTTGAATATACCTGACGTCAGTGCAGTGTTTAATCTAGTACGTATTATGTTTTTACCAATGTTTAGATATAAAACTCTTGTTAGATATAAAACTCTAGTTTCGGAACTAATAAAATAAACGATTTTTTATGAAACAGTTACTTGTGTTTCATTTTTGCAGTGTAGTGGCGTAAAAGAATGTATTCGATTGTGATAGACATGTGCATTTCTAATACTTCAAGTGTATAAGTAATAAATAAATATTGATTCCAAGATCCTGTAAGTAAAATCAAAATGTTGTTGGTTTTACAGTAAGCTGAACGCCTTGAATTAGAATTTCAAACTTGCAGATGCACATTTGTTTATTCTAAAGATAACTTTTAAATATCTTTGTGACTAATTTTATTATTTCGTGTAAATGCAAAATAATATCTATGTACCTGACATATGAAGGTTGATTTTACACATAAATATCTTATGTGTTTTGCTAACTGACAATTCACTACATTCTATTTTTGCACTGGTTTGTTTGCTATCCATGTAAATACCATGTATCTTTTATATGTAAGACTGAACGAATTACAAATAATAATTTGTCCGGAGTTTTGAATGTAATAGTGATTGAAAGAGCTCAAGAATTTGTTTGTTGCAAAATAATATTATATTTTATTATTATTTGTATTATATTGTTATGCTCTTAAGAATTGGATATTATTGAAATTTTTAGAATCTTGGTTTGAATTTGGAATATGTTTAGTGTAAATTGTAGTATTGCTTCTTAACATATGTGACCGAATGTCAAAATATATAGTATTAAGGAGGTAGTATACCTTGTCACCAGCGTAGATTCAAATTAATTGAATCGTTGCGATTTATTCTGTTTCGTGTAATTTAATATTTTAGCAACTACTATCTCAATTTCGTTTATCTCTGTCCATTCAATTACAATATTTATCCAGTTTTTATCCTCCAAAGGTATCTTATGTTGGGAGAAGAAGAAAGATACGGATATTTAACATTTTCAGTGTTTTTCGGTTTCACCATTACATTACTCGTATAAGTTTGCGTAGTTGATAATTTTAGTTCGTTGTAATCATTGTCGTTCCGTTCACATCACGTGTCCCATATACGAAAGCAATTGCTTACTTATTAAAAGTGGGAGGCAAGCGGGAATAGCTTATAAATAGCATAAATAGGTTTCCTACAATTAAGATATTTTTCTTCTTTAGTTCGGACACTTAGAGTTGCCTTTCTCGTGGTCATATGTTTCTGCACTTAAATATCAAACGCTTGTAACTATGTAGTTTTGCATACACCAATGTAGATGGTTTTGCTTTTGAGAAATATATAGACATTTGTATATCTGTCGTACTTTAAACAGAAATGTTTGATTTTAAAAAATAAATGTAGTTACTGTCACTAAATAATTGTATATACTAGATTTTTTCCATACTGAAAATGTTTTGGGTAGGGTAAGAAGCAACCGGATTCATTCAAATATATACATGTAAAAAGTCATACAAGTTTGTCAAAAGTAACCTCAGATCTTTTGATATACATGTAAGATTTTCCAATTTTTTTTTAGACATGCGGATTCATCGGGAGATACTGTCTTAAACTGGTAAACTGCTGAACTTTCCATCACCATTCATTTTTAATAACTATTAGCTAATATTTAAAGATGAAAATGAAATTTGTTATTTTGAATAGAAATATAATGAACATTTTTAATTGAAAATATTTGTTCATGTATATTTGATCATATGTTGCGTGGTTTGATGAAGTTGTGAAAAATAGTCGATTGACCTTATGTTTCGGTACTTTTTCTGTATATATTTTGTATTATGATATCTTATCATTTCCTGTTATCTTATCCATTCCTGTTATATTTATCCTTCATGTCATTAATTTTCGCGTTTCTTGTTCTTGTTCTTGTTTTTATTTTATTTTAAACTACTATGTATTTCAACTACTATGTATTTCAGAATATTTTCATGAAGAAATGAATGGACTCAAATAAGTAAACAATTTTTCCTGTTGTGGATCATATTCTTATTACTTTTTCTTTTTTAAAATTGTTTTAAAACAAATTATGGTTCAATCAATTATTTAATTTCAAAGTTTTTAAAACCAATAAACCGTTTGATAAAATTCTGAGTCATAATTACATTCTTTAGGATTTGATAATTTGTGTGCTAACTATTTGCCTTTAAATCCTCCAATAATAAGTAACGAAATAATTTGTATGTACAAATGCAAATGTTTCTATTGTAACGTTACGTCATCGCGGTTGATTGGCATTATATTCAGATGATTTTGCAAAGAAAAAATTTCGTAGTTGGAAGAAGTATTGGTGTTTTATTTTTTGTGTTTGAAGTTGTCAAAGTATCTTATCACAAAAGTACTTAAACATTTGTTCGCATATGGTTATGAATGCGTCACGTTAGATAGACTCCAGTGCCTCATTCTGTTGCGGATTCAAATTATTCAGTCATTTCCTAAAATATTTATATTAAGGAGTTATACTTTTGAATAAAATATCTGAGAATTTTCATACTTTATCTTTGTCATTTGAATTACTGTCAGATTCACCAATGGCAGAAATTAACAATGGAAAATACCCTTATAAAATTCTTTGTTTTAAATTTAAAGACTTAATCCGAAATCAACTTGCTCATTTTGCGTTTACTTTTCTTTGGTAATTTATAACAAATATTATTTTCTAAATTTCGCAAAAAAACTACTGAGGCCTTTAAATAACACGTGAGTAATGAAGACAATCTGGTAAGGATGACGACTTCTGCAGTACTTTTGTAAGCACTGATGCGAAACATGTTCATATACATTAGATTTTGTATATCGATTGACGTATGTATTTTTCATATATCTATCTCTGTTGCATGATAAAACTGTACTTGTTGTTGATTTTGAAGCAAACCGTCCACATTTTTTTTCCATTTCAGCTTCTTTTGTTGTGGGTCTACTTCGCGATGCACGGTTCTATGGCTGTGTTTGGGGTGCTCTGTGCTTCCGGGAAGTCTACACTTACCTTTTGTCTTTTGATGTGATATGACTTTTTAATTTTATGACTGTATGATATGTTAAAGCATTAAACGTTAACAAATCAATATAGCAACTGCATCATATTATGTTGACTCTTAATTTATATTATTATTTTATAAACCTTTAGGAAAATTATTGATCAAATTTGGTTTGACTGAGTCTGCTTCAGTTTCAAACATTTCTAAGTTCACTTTCTCAACTAGACGGGTTTTGCAAGCTTTGAAAGGCCCCAATTGAAACAAAATTGATTTCTAATGTTTAATTTCCTCAAATTTTAGGAATGCAAAATACATTAAAGACAGAATTAATTAATTCAGTAACTTTGTGTGTTCTCTATTGATCACGTGATTATCAACATTTCAATCATTGTTACTGTAGTTCAACTAGAAAGATTGGATACTTACTATGAATTGGTAATTCACATGTTACAGGATAGGCATGTGACTGCTGTTACAATTGAAAACGCATGTGTTTTTTCCAGATAATACCTTTTACCATAACATTGGTAATATAAATATCGCATAACGGCAGTTTCATACGCACGACGAATGCAGATAATTTTTGCATTATTAGAACTTAGTTTTGCAATAAGGTAAATGTTATGCTAATGCAATGTTTGCATTGTATTGTACTACTGAAATGTATATATAATAAATCAATTTTGAAAAAAAAAATGGACAATAAGTTATTTCTTACAGTTTTTATTGTAGAAATACAGGGATAAGTTTGATCGTATTTTATTGCTTATTATTTACATTCGTATATAACACCAACTGTACATGCACAAAGAATAAGTTTTTGCGACATCAGTAAGGACCCTTCCAAAAGAGGAGTAAATGACCATCCTTAAAGAGCAAATGGCACCTGTCAAAGAGTAAATGACCCTTCCAAACGAGTACATGACCCTTTCCAAAAACTTTATTGTCCTTCCCAAAGAAGGGAAAGGGAAGTTCTGACTGGGAAGTTTAGCATGATCCAAGATTATGATTCCAAGTCCGGACATCATTCTCAATCTCGACAATATGATTGAATGTTCCGATACCGAAAATAAAGTTTGCCTTATGAATTATGTAATGCTCATTGTACTTCACTGGTAGCCAATGGAGATCATTTAGTCACAGGTAACATAACTAAGTTCTAACAGTTTCAATGAAAATGCGAGCTTTCAAGAAATATGCTATTAAATGCAATACCATGTAATAGTTTTAAAGTCACAATTGACATCAACACGGTACCAACCAGTATTTGGATGAAAACAGTGGAACCGCTTTAGACAAGTCAGTCTTGAGGAAAGTGATTGCGGTTGAAAACTTTTTAATTTTCTTTCTTTGTCTTTGTTTGAAACGATTATATATATATATATACTATACTTCAAACTGCAATTTAGTGTTTCTATACAAAATCAGTTTCTTGTTCACAAGGCATCCTTATCGAATGTTAACTTTTGAATTTGACTTTTAGATACGGGTTAACGAGGCTGTTAAGCTTTAACATGTGCCGTTTAAGTCAACATATTGGCAGGCTAACGTTAGTAAATCTGAAAAATTTAAGCTTTGAAGCATAGAACGCACAAAAGCATTGGTAGTTTAATGTCTCTTCCGCGAAGATAGAGGACGGTCACTATATTCTCATCAAAGTCCCATTCTTTTCATAGTAACAGACTGGGGTTTGTGACATTTACAAGTCTGGCTGACTTTCTGACCGACAATAGATATCAAACGACCGACTAACAAAAGTATATCCTGCTCTGTCTTTACCCAGCAGCTAACTGACAATATTCAATGGCAAGAAGCTCTAACCACCAATAGTCCACTGACCAAATCTGTTGTTGATATATGAACATAATGAATAGTGAAATTAACAAATCTGCACTCTACTATTTGAAAAAATGACACAATTTCCAGGAAACAGTTTCTCACAAAAAAAGAAAGAAAAGAATCTATGCTTGTGAGAAGTTTCTGTGTATCCTTATATTTCAATAGCAGTAGACAGACAAGTATTAGCATTTTGAAGAAATGTAACCAATTTTAATCTGTATACTGGATAATATCTACTTATAGTATTTTTTTATCAGTACTCCATAACATACATCATATATTGCCCTGTCATACTTTGTTTAATCAAGTTTTTATTATTTTAATCATCATTTGTTTTAAAATAGAAAGTGATATCAAATATTTATACTGAATTCTATGTATGGCAAAATGTTTATGCTGAATTCTTTATATAGCAGAATTTTTATATTGTATTCTGCATATAACACCGTTATTTATTTGTATATTTTATTGCGCAAACAATTTTAAAAGCATTAAATGTATTAAACCATCGAAAAATTGCTTTTGACTATTCCATTTCCATTCCAAGCACAAAAATGGACTATAGCAAAACCAAGAGGTCATTTGGGGACAAATTATGTTAAGGTTACATCCTTAAGTAAACCGCACCCCCCCCCCCCCCCCCCCCCCCCCCCCCCCAAAAAAAAACAAAACACTTAGGCAAGCTAGAGTTGTAGTTTTTTCTTAATCTCAGGATTATTTTATTAGAAGAAAATATGCAATAAAATATAATTTCAATTGTGAATATGTTCTGCTGTTTTAATTATACTAAAAGACTTCTAAACATATTTCCTTAGTTTCTAAGTTTTTAATCTGCAGTTCTATCTCTATGTTTTGTAAATGATGTAATTCCGTCTTACAGAAAACAAGCTTTATCGAGGCCTAATTCACATAGACAATCCACAGACAAGCCAAAGCTATTAACAGAATGTTAGAATGTAAGGAAGACGGCACTATTAAAACATATAGGATATTTTGGGGACATGTTGATTTGAAAAATTCCGCAATAATGCATCCATTGCAGGAAAAGCATGAAGTGACACCAATTTTGAAAAATATCAGAGGAGAGCAAAGCCATTGTATTAAATATCATTCAGCTATTTGTCGTATGGCATTTTTATGTTGTTTTTTTTCTACAATAAAACAAACAAAATATTGGTTTCAGACACATGATTTGCACAAATTGCTAACTTAGTGAGACCTGTCTCGTATTATCGGAAAAGTGTCTTTGATCCTTTTACCACTTTTACTACTTAAAGCTTAAATTATAACCGTTTCTTTTTAAATCTGGCTGCCGATATATCAGGTAAGGTTTTAGACCCGTCCGCCTCTAAGGAGATAGGGAAAGACTCAATTTGAGCATTCATTTATTTAACACTTTAGTTACCAGATGCCTCTTTAATTCAAGAAACGTACTCGGGCCGTATTACCGGTATATACTTTATTCAATGTTATGCTGCTCATCAGTGTAAATGTGCATTTTAATGTTAAAGGTGTCGTTGCAATGAACGAAGAATAATCTAGACGACGAAACCTTCCATATGGCTCTAAACACAAGACTGCCTTCTAAGTATGAAGCTCTCATAATGATACGCTTTTGATTGATTATTGTAATGTTCATATTATGATGGAATTTTGCCTTTCGGAAAAAAAATCAATAAAGCCTAACTCACTCATAAACACAAGATCTATAAACAAAATGTCAAAACATACAAGGGACACATGTTCTACAGTGGAAATTAATATAGTTATTTATATGTAACGTCGAAATCTGTACGGAAAAATGGTCGTTTTAGAGCTAGATTAACCTGATGCTGACCATCAGTGCAAACGTGCATATTATTGTGTAAGGTATCGTTGGAAAGAGCGTAGAATTATCTAGACAAGAATATCTTTGATTTGGATCGGAGTGATTGTGCACTCCCAGGACAGCCTAATGAGTATATCTCTCTCTAATCACGAACCGTTTAATGATTATTTTAAGAAAATAAGCTTTAATGAGGCCTAATTCAATTAGACAGTCCACTGACAGACACAAGCTATAAACAGAATATATGAATTTAAGGCGTACAGCATTACTAAAACATGTAGGAAATTTTAGAATGAAAGTTATTGGGGCGGTAGCATGTTAATTTAAAGATTCTGCTGAAACGCCTTTACCCAATTGTAGGAAAACCATAAAGTGAAACCAATTTTTAAAAATATCAGAGGACAGCAAAACCATTGGATTACATACCTTTTAGCAACTGGTCGTATGACATTTTAATGTTGTTTTTTTTTCTTTATTGTATAATTTGATAGCATGGGGCTTTACGTAAATAATTGTGCTAGAAAAAGTGTCTCTGATCCAGGTACACTTTTTGCGACTAAAAGCTTACGTTGTAACCATTTCCGTTTATACTGGCTTCCGATACATCAGGCGTCCACCTCTAAGGGAAAGACTCGATTCGAGCATTCATTTTTTTAACACAATAATTATATCTCATCAGTGGAAAACATTATTTTAATAAATGTAAAAAATATGAATTGATCATATGATAATAAATGCCTATAATTACTAGAACGAAGAATAAATTAGACAACGACATCTTAATTTTCTGGGAAACAATATTTTACTATGTTACGTCGAAATCTGTATTCAAAATGGCCATTTTAAATGCTAGATTAACGTGATGCTGCTAATCAGTGCAAATGTGCATTTTAATGTGTATGGTATCGTCGGAAAGAGCGTAGAATCAACTAGACAGAGATTTTGATTTGGACTTCAGGAGGTAGGTTACCTTGTTACCAGGGTAAATTCAAATTAGATTAACCGCAGCAATTTTTTGTATTTCGTGTAATTTAATGTTTTGACTGCTACAATTGCAATTTCTTTTATCTCAGACCCTTCAAGTACAATTTTTATACAGGTTTGAAGAACATGACCCTCTAAATGTATTTTAAATAGAAAGAAGAAGGAAAATATGTATCTTTAACAGTTTTCAGTGCATTTTGGTTTCATTGTTATCCGTAGAAGTCTGCATAATTAATAATTTTACTAGTATGCGCGTTAGCTTTCTAATATAAGCTTAAAATATATATGTCGCGGGGCTCGTGTTTCCATGGTAACGCATTTTCTCTCATTTTTAAACAACTATGTATGAAAACGGGTTTTTCGATGGCTTTAGTGCCATTCTGTCAATGACCAACATGGAATATTTGGGTAATATTATTAGCAAAATACCAAACACTTTACATGGTACCCTATTTTTCTTAAAGTTTAAAGTAGCCATGGCAACAGAGATGTTTAAAATAGCTTATATCTTGTTTTTTATCATAATTTCTTGTAAAAAAATATTAAATAAGATAATCTTTCTTGTTAATGTAGCTTTAAAACATTTTAATTCTAACGTAAGTAATATTTTCGTGTTATTTGCATTTACTTAAACAAATTTCACAGCTTAAAATACTTACAGCAGCACTCCTCGTCTGACATTTTTTATGGAAAAATCGTTCTGCATGCTGCTATTATTATTATGGATATTTATGAAATGAAAATAAAATGCCGAAGCTGTGTTCCTTAAATAGACCAGTGTTAACGCTTTTGAATTTTACATTTAGATATATAGGTCACGGGCTTCGTTTCCATGGTAACATCAATTCAATTCAATAAACCACAATTTTCTAGTGAAATTTGAACATTTTAGAGCTTAGTTTTAATATATAAGTAACAAACTATCAACGGAAACTGAAAAATGGGTATTACAAATCAAACTGCCCAATTTTTTATTTTAAAATGGCCGTATTAAGTAACCTTTCACCCAGCTATATTCCCAATAACATTGGTAACCATCATCCATTTTCTTACATTCCGCATAACATTTCAATTTAACTATATACAAGAAGCAAAATATTGATTATTATTCAGAGCGAAAGATACATAAAAAATATTTCAGTAAATAATTGCTGTTTAAAAATAGTTCAAATAAAGAAAATGCACAGAATTACGTACTTTAAAAATAAAAGCTATTAATTTTACGCGGTAACTGACACGTAACGTCATGACGTCAATGACGTCATTTTAAAGCAACAATGTTTTGAAGCGTTTCTGCGGCAATCTATTAAGTATTTCTGCATAATTAACCCATTAAGCATCAGATCGGAGACAGGTACATGTTTTTTTCTTTTCTGACGAATGGATATACAAACACATTTGGTTTGTCGTAAACGCTGTCGTAAATCGTCACGTTAGCTTCCAGTTGGGCATGCGCACATACAAATATGAAGGTAACCTACCTCCTTAAGACGATGTGAACGCCCAGAACAGCCTGATGAGTATATCTCTCTCATAATCCTGATTATTGTGAACGCCCAGAACAGCCTGATGAGTATTCCGCCTTACGGAAAAACCAACAACAAAATCTTGAGGCCTAATTCACACTGACAGTCCGAAGACAGGCCAAAGCTATAAACAGAATGCTAGCATGTAAGGAGAACAGCATTGCTAAAACATGTAGGAATTTTTAGACTGAAAATCATTGGAGCACATTTTTATTAATTTGAAAATTCCGCAAAAATGCATTAGTACCATTGCTTGGAAAATCATAAAGTGAAACCAGTCTTGAAAAATATCAGAGGAGAGCAAAGACATTGTAAAACATACTTTTCAGCAACTCGTCGTATGGCATTTTAATGGTTTTTCTACAATAAAACAAACAAAATATTGGTTTCATTCACAAGATTTTGACGCAAAAATTGCACAAATTGCACACTTAGTGAGACCTGTCTTGCATTATCAGCAAATGACTGACCTACAACGTATGTATGTATAATTTGATAGCACGAAGCTTTACATAAAAAAATGTGCTAAGAAAAGTGTCTCTGATCCATTTACAATTTTTGCTACCTAAAGCTATTTCCGTTTAGACAGACTTCCAATATATCAGGTAAGTTTTCAGATGCGTCCACTTCTAAGGAGCTAGGGAAAGACTCGATTCTAATATTCATTTATTAAACACAATAGTTACAACTCATAAGTGGAAATTCTAATTTGAATTAACGTGATCAATTACAAATTGATTATAAATGCCTATACTTACCAGATGTCTCTTTAGTTCAAGAAACCTACCCGTTGCAGTAGTGACAAGTGTCTATATAGAGCATAAAGTAAAAATAACTGTGGTCTTAGGCCATCCTTCAAAACTCATATCATACTAATAGTACCAAAACGTTAAAATAAATAAACCAATAGAGCGTATACACTTAAAATTATTAGTTCCCTCTCCACAATATATAGAAACATGAGATTTACAACTACAGTCAAACCTGTTTACAAAGACCACCCTTAGGAGAGCCAGAATGTGGTCTTTATAGGGAGGTGATCTTAATTTACAGGTTAAACTACACTGTAAATGTTAAAATAGGAAACAAAACATGTGGTCTTTAGAGCCAGGTGGTCTCTGTTTAGAGGTGGTCTTTAACACAGGTATGACTGTAATTTGATCTTTCTCCATATGTCATTCAAACAAATGAATTATCTGACATTTTATTGATAAGTTTATTGTTGGTACTTGATATCGTGAAAGTTTATTTCCTTGGATGTCAGAGCCGCGCGAATTCATTTTAAGGCACTTGATATATGGCATAAGACTCGGATCCCGCTGACATTAAAGTATGAAGAAAGTTCAACTGCAATTTTAGTGTAATAATAACGAGACAAGTTCTTTTGCAAAATTATTTTTTTAAGACATCAATTATTGGACCTTAAGTTCCATAAATTTTATGATAGATTTAGGTTTATTATTCCGCGACTATTTTTGTGTATTCTAATCATATGATAAAAATATAACTTAAATATAATTTTAGATTCATTAAAACTTACAAGTAAACTTTAATTTCTTGAAAGACTACAAATTAAAAACAAAAGATTTGCTTCTGACGCTTGTTCTCACAATGGTATAAAGTTAAAGAACGTTAAAGTTTGATTTTGCATTACAACTGCTGCATTTATGATAACTAATTATAATCTTTTTCGTCGTCATCATCAACTTCTTCTTACGCCTTTTCTTTTTCGTCATCATGACTTTTGTTCTTATTATGATCATCACCAACTGCTTCTTTCGCCTTTTCTGTTTTGTCATCATGACCAGTGTTCTTATTAAAATCATCATCAACTTCTTCTTTGACCTTTTCATTTTCGTTGTCATGAATATTGTTCTTATTTTGATTATCATCAACTTCTTCCGCCTATTGCTTTTCGGTATAATGACCATTGTTTTTATTATAATAAAAACTGTAAATACTATAGTAAGAAAGATTTTAATATATTTACTTTTACATAAAGATTCAGCCAATAAAGATATATCTCGATTCCTTTCTTCTTCAATCAGGCCACATACATCTATTTCTGCAGAATGTAAGAGTCTTCATGTTTAAAATGGAAAGGGCCTGTCAGCGTGAACAGAAAATCTGTCTGAAAAGGGGTTTTAGGTGTGAGGTAAGAAAACAAGAAACATGGAGGTCAAAAAGTCAGTATGCTACAAGAAGCACGGGTCTGTTATATTTTGTTGTACTTTTTAAATTCATGTTTTTTTCCTAAATGTAAAAATGGCAGAACATTGGTTGATTACAAACTTATATTGTGTATAGTTCTAAGTCACTATTTACCTCTTTGTTAATCAGATTCCTGTTCATATGATTAATTTGATAAATTAAATGATAGACTTACAAGTATTCATTATTGTAAACAAATCTCTTTGTTGTAAACAACAGTGAATTACAGTTATATCAAATCTAAACCGTCGTATGATCACAGTTACGTTTTTATCAAATGAAAGCGAATGGACAACTGCCAAATCTAAAAAAGTATAGCAAGGATGCTATCGAAACGAAATTTTAGCTGTAGTCACATCAGTCAGTAAGTGTTTAAGTTTGATAACGGTCCATCCGCCCTTTCGGACACAGTGAAGCATAAAGATGCCACGTAGAGTATAGACCGCGAACATGTCCCCTTTCATGTCCTTAAAGTATAATTTTGTATGAATGTAGGCGTATTGATCTGCAGATAAAGAACATCGTTTTCTCAAAATTTTTAATTCTGTTAATTTCAAAATTCTGGAAGTTATAAACGTGTCGGAGGTCAGTAGAATATTGCTATACAGTCTAAACAAATGTCTCTTTTCAATGCTTGCATTTTACATGACATCTAAAATCCTTCATATTTTATATATCCTTGGGTAGTTCATATGCTCGAAGTGAATCAGTGAATGTAGAGCTTCTGTGGTATTCTGATAACTACTGTTTCTTTAATGTAGTCAATGAAGTAGGCCTAGACTAGATTTTTCTCAGAAGGTCTTAGAGGCTTTTACATAAACACTGCTTTTAATATTGCGACATTAATATGTTTGTCAATACTTACTCTCAAACAATACTTATTCTCAAACATAGTGCAAACAACGATACAAATGATGAGTTTCAAGTGATTTTTCCATGGGACATGGATAAATATTTAATGTTCTGAATGGTACTACGGAGGTACGGTAATTGCCTAAAATAAGGAATTCTTTGACGGTATCTCTTTGTCCGATGACAGAGGATTACCCTGTTGTGTCAGATAAATAGTAATAATCACAATTTTCTGTATTTGATGAAATTAACTGAAAAAGTGCTCGGACAAATGGCAAAATTTTGTGCTTAATGAACACAAATGCAAGGAAATGGTTCCATTTGCGTTTCAGTTGCACCCATAATTTTAATTTCGGTATATAAATGGTAGAAATTCCTTTTGTAGTTCTTATACAAATGATTTTTTATGCATGCTTATCTTCTCTTGCGAGTAATGTATCTCTCGAATACCGTAGGCACCATTAGCTCTGATATGGCTCTGACTAATAAGACTTTGAGGTAAATGACAGTTTAAATTGCACCTAAGGAATAATACGCCCTCGTGCAATTATTTCAAGGCGAATAATATCTCTGCCGTGTTTAAATATTTAAACACATAGTTCTGCTATAAATTATTTCGATTCTAATAGGTCTTTTAATATCGAAAAGGTGAATGAATGGTGCCAAAAAAGTAGGACGATGTGACGTCAATGTAATGTCAACATGAAGATGTTTTTATAATATTAAAGGACGACGAGCGAAATGATTTATAACTACGTAATAAATAATCTTATGACTCCAAGTAATCTGTGTCATGACGTTTTGAATCAAAACAATCATGATATTTATCATATTGGAATTCCTAATAAAATACAATGTAGGGTCAAACCAAATTTGCTTACTTACGAGCAGACAGTCTAAAATTTAGCAGATGACGACATTACATTCGTTATAAACAACAATATTCACTTAGTTCAGACGTTGTTTACTTCCGACCCTAATGGTTGAATGACGCCACACTTCCGTGCATATCGCTTGGACGTGTTGCTGTACTTTGGCATATTCTTAGGTTAATAAGTGGATTGCTGGTGCGAGTATTAGCGGTCAAATTGAAGTCATGACAGACGAAAAAGCGACTGCGCCGTTTGCGCGTAGCTATGGTAATTAAAACGTTCTACGCGCTACGCCTATTAGCAAAAATGTATGACAAAATTACACAAAGACTGTGGATTACAATCATATATTTCACATTGCAATATACACAAAAAGCCGCTTTTCACAGCAAAAGTCTACGTTATTTTTGAACAGCCCTCGTACCTTGATATTAATAAGATTAAGAGACAAGTTTTCAAACTTTGAGCTAATAGCAAAAAAGCATGTAAAATCTGTAAGATAAAACACACAAACGTACTTTATGATGAAAACGAGTAACATTAACTTTGCATTTGTCTTTATCATTACTGCACTGTTACTAATTATTTTCAAGCAGCTACCAATTATCAGGAGAATGTAATGCGTTATTTGTCGTCTGTGTGTGGGATGAATCGAACGCAAAAGTACTTTTACTTCGAAAAGGAACTTGAGCATTGTTAACATAGAATGAAAAATACTGATTTACTTGAAAAAGGAAAGAAATAATTTCGAAGACAATAATACTACTACACGTATTTAAACACTCAATTTGACAATAAAAGAAAAAGTAAAAATAGATCAAAACAGCAGCAGAAAAAAACAAATAAAAAAACGAAAGCCTTACCGCTTTAACTAAGTGCGACGCAATACATTTTTTGGGCATAAAAATGCAAGTGATTAACATATAACAATTTCTGTTGCCAGCAGAGAAATCCACTGTGTGTGTTTAAAACCATTTCGGTAATATACGAAATTGGTAGACCAGTTGCGTAGTTTGCCGGGTACCGGTTTGTTTTTGAAGCTTGCAAAACATTTGTGTCAAAACGACAACCCAAGTGTACATGGTCATTGTATGTTAACCATTACCTTACTACATGATCACGTAATTGTAGTTAGTTAACCATTATCTTAATACATGACAAGTGTATTGTAATCAGTTAACCGTTACCTAATCAGATTATTGTAATTTGTTTATCATTTCCTCATTAGATATTTGGTTGATTGTAATCAGTTTACCAATAACTCATTACATGATCAGGGTATTGTAATCAGTTAACCATTACTCTCAACTTTTCTGTTTATCTATTGTATAAACTGAATGCACTTTTAGCAGACGTAAGCTTTAAGTACAAGCTGTGTCCTTTAATTGTCCTTGCTATACATTCCCATAAGCAGGAAACGCAGAAGACTAAAAGCAAGCACACATTAATCACGTATGGAGAATTTTCTTATGCCTTAATACGGTCTTATATGTCTCTTCACAGTCAGTGTGTTTTAAAGCACTATGCGTGTAGACATTAAAAAGACAATATGCGCCAGACATAATCAGTTTTTCAAATGTGCTAGACACAATCAGTTTAATGCACTGTTATATAACTGGGGTTTACTTACGTAGTAAATCCGGAAGCAGGATTTTTGTCACGAATATGGCGCATACCTCGATAAGAAGTTGACATTTTGAGTTTTATAAATAAGGCCATATTATGGTGGCTGATTTCTAGGTAAAACATTTTAGAATGAAATAAGACTGGCGATTTGGAAGACAATTTGACTGCGCAGTCTTTGCAATACCGTGCACTATCATTCAACTTTACAATATTACACACTGTATTAGACCAATTGCGAACATCATAAGAAACAGACAGAGCTAATACAAAACATAACTGAGCCAATATGAGAAAAGCAGGGCCAATACGAGAAAAACAGGACCAATGCGGAATTCAAGCATTTTGATTGGTTCATAAGAGAGGGCCAATACGGAGAAATCACTTCCGTTAGATTTTTAAATGACGCCATTTTGTTTTACATCAGAGTTATAGATTATATTTTTTTTCACATTTTTGACCAAAAAAAAATCATCTAACATGTTCATGTATTAACCAAATATGACTGAGCGGACGTAGGATGTCGATGTTATTAAGGATGTTACACATGCCGTTTTGTTTTCATATTAAAAGAAAATTATTATGTTATTATAAATGGATGTATTGTTATATTAAATATTAAATAAACTACAAATATAATATTGTTCATGAATATCATAATGTTAACTCATAAAAACACAAAGAAAATATAACAACAATAGCATAATTGATTGATCGATGTCAAATAAGATTATGTTTTTACAGTTGGTATTTCTATCAAGAGGTGTGAAAGTTTTATTGGTAAAACCGTTTCGATTAAATTTGTTTATTGCAATAATGTCATTAATCTTTGCCAATATTTTCGGACGTTTCCATATTTTACGCGATATTAATATCCTGGATATATCTACTATTAGTTCAAATAACCGATGTACTAAACCAATGGCACTGTTAACATAATTGTTTAAACATCTCTTTACTGAATTTGGCTGATGCTTTCAAAAGTAATATAAATTGCAATTGATCGTCTAGTTATCTGGAAATATTCACACTTTCGCACCTCATTAAAAACCAATCCTGTAATTGTTAAAATGAATACCCTATACCGGTTAACATTTTGTTGACAGATGCTTCCTCATTTGTATATTAGGAGCAAAGTATTAAATTAAGTGTGACAGATGAATTGCTTATATTTTGCTACTCTACTCCAAGTTTATATGCTTAGAATTATATTAAATGAAATTGATTAAATTTAAACAAAGAGAAAATTATTGTGATTTCTGGATTTTCGAATTTTTACATTCGTTGAAACTTTATAAGTGGTAAAAACAAAGTACAGATTTTCTTCATAATTGAAGCCTCATAGATGCTCGGAGGTGATATCGTATTTAAGCAAATTAGAATTAAGTATAAGGTGTAGTTTATATGTACCAAATTTCAAAGTTCTAACACATTTAAATTTAAAATCATAACCATTTCAATGTTTTCCTGATTTTCTGTAATTTGGTATTTCGGTCTTGAAAAAAACGGACAATTTCAGGATTCTATATCGCCCTAGGAATTCATCAAATTAATTCAGTATTTTAATATGATATTTAGTATAGGGTGTATATGTACCAAATTTCAAAGATTTAGCACACAGTTTTAAAGTTATAATCATTTAAATGTTTTCCGGGTTTTCCGTCAATAATTTTCCGGGTATTCCGGGTTACAAACCTGCCCATACTTTCGCTTATTCGGTATGGTGTACAAACAAGTGTTTCCTGTCAGAATTTCTGGCAGTTTTCAAGGAAAATAATGAAAAAATATGCAAAACTTAGATTAATTAAAAGGATGAGACTTATCTTTAACAGACATTTTGATAGTGTGGACTATTGTGCAGTGATAAATAGTGATTCACATACTGGAAAGTGGATGAAAATAAATTGGCGAACACGATTGTCAGTTGTAAACAATTAAACGAGGCATGGGGGTGTATAATATGTGCTTGGTTGGTTGTATTATCTTGATCAACACATAAGTGTACAATTTTGTGTCTCGTTCCCTGCATCCTAAAAGGAAATGACTTTTAAAGCAGTTTTTATCACAGTTCAAATGATAAGATACTACAGAAAATAAATAAGAATTCCAAAAGAAAAAGGTAAGTGACTGCGTGAATGGGTGAGTGATTAAAGTGATTGAATGAGTGACTAAAGAGAGTAAGCAGTATATGTGAGTTAGAAAATGAGTGAGTGATTGAATAGTTAGAGAGTGAGTGACAAGTGAGTGAGTGAGAGATTGATTGATTGATTGATTGATTGATTGATTGAGTGAGTGAGTGAGTGAGTGAGTGAGTGAGACAGACAAGCCAACAAAAAAACAAGTTTATGGATTTTTGTTTTAACACATTTTATCCTTAACATTAAATACAGATTTATTGAAAAATAAATATATTTATGCAAGTACGGGACGGTACGGCTTTTAATATTATTCAGTTGCGGAGCACGAAAAGCTTACGCGCAAATTATCAAGAAATTGTCAATAGAAGAGGTTCTAGCACGTACAGTTCTGATGTTTTACTACAATTTGATGTCCAACGGCATGTAATGTTATGCTGCAGACATCGCCGTAGTGTATAACACGGGACAATCGTATTTGTATTGTTTTAATTTTCTTTATTCGTACTCGGTAATTTTCGTCCCAGTAATATAGTTTACTAGGTGCTAGAGATGTCTTTGCTGTTCATGGGAGATTCTCATAGAGCTCAGTTTGAGGCGTATATTCATAAACTGCAAAGATATTGTCTATTTAATATTGATTCGGCAATTGACGTGAAGTTCTGTGGAATTAGTGGCGGTTGTTAAACAAACTCGAACCATGTCCTGTTCTTTCAAGATTGATTAGTGAAGTACCATCCTGACTATGGTGTCATGTTCATTGGTGGTAACGACATTAATTAACCAGGCTCTACTGCATTAAATGCAGAGACCAAAGCATTACGAATTGTTTCAATTGCTAAACTTTTCTTACGTCGCTACAATCCGAAACATATCTTTATTTGCCAATTTATTCCAAGGCAACACACCCGCCACATCCCAGTGTACATATACAATGATTTTATTATTACTGAGGGAAGCAAACAGGATGTTTAAGCAAGAACTTGGAATATTTAACGTACTGGAATTTGAAAGGAATGAAACATTCTAATGCTAACATTTTACAGATAAATGGTGTTCATTTCAACAACCTGGGATTTGAAATTTTTCCGCAATGTGAGAGGAATGATTTTGAAGTGCATTGCAGATATGTAATTCACACATGTACTGGAAGATACTGTATTCTAATTGGTGGGACATTTGTATCTATATTATCATATAATAGTAAGTTTAGACATAGTAAGTATATTAGCCGTCATATATGATAGAACCAAACCCATATGGGGTCCATTTCAGTTAGATAAACAAGACTTCCTGCAGGCTTATGAACATGGCAGATCTTGTATATCACAAATGTTCTGTCCGTTAGTGGTAAAAGACTAAATGTAGTTAAATGGACTAAAAGAATTATAAAGTCTAAACACATTGTCTGTATTTGTTTATATAGTTTAAATGTAGTTAAATGGACTACTAGAATTATAAAATCTAGACACATTGTCTATATTTGTTTATATTCTGTTCCACTATATAAATAATCTGCTCCAACACCAACTTTGGCAGCTTCAGTTATGAATCAAAATTCTGCCACATTTTTGCGTCCACTTTTTCTTGGTATTGATGAAAAAATCAAAGCTAAGATCGTATCAGATCAGCTGTGGAGTTAGATTCCATATAAGATAAAGGTGATTAACAATATCAATTAGTCGAAAATGGCAGTGGGGAACCCTCGTTCAAAAAAGTTTTAAATCGTCGACCAGTATAAAAACGCTGGATCAAGGGTTTAATACATTTCATATTTTTACAAGTCTTTACACAGACAGACACCCAGCATCTGCTGCTACTTTAATGAAACATTGCGACACAGTTCATAAACTTGCAAAGCAATCGGGGGATTCCGCTGCCATTTTTTACGATAGACAATTTCGTCTCTTAAAAGAAGCTAGATTTGCTTCGATTTCATATGGGGAAATCGATACCCAGTTGTAGACGCAGGCACTGGCAATGAGGGTAATTAAACCAAAACAAAAACAGTCCTTTCTTGGCGCAAGATCCCACCAAAACAAACCGTGCTTTTATCAGCACAGATGTCAAAAGTGCCCCGGTCCTCATGGACCAATCGTATGTTTTAAAAAGGTGCAATCAAATTTCAAGTCAAAGAACTGATGACGAAACCCTATGCATGGTGCCTGCAGTCTTAAATAAGGCTACTTTTCATATTGTTACACCAATTCATTCTCATAACCTACGATACTGGCTCCAAGGTACGACTTGAAATTAACTGAGTATTTGGTGAATGGTTTCACAAAGGGCTTTAAAATACCTTTTACAGGTACTCATTCTAATAAATTTCCTGGGAATTTCAAATCTGCGACTGAAAATTTAGAGGGCATAAAGTCACTGTTGAAATTGATGCGGGTCGTGTTCCGGGTCCTTTCAATGAACCACCTTTTAGCAACTTTATGACCTCACCTCTGGGTTTAGTACCAAATCAGGAACCCAGTGAATTTCGTGGAATACATCATTTATCATTTCCAGAAGGTCAATCTGTTAAGGCTGGAATCCCATCAGAATTATGCTCTGTTCAATATAAAAATATTGATGCAGTAGAACTTGTGAAAACTATTGGACCTGGTGCGCATCTGTCAATTTTTTTGTCCAAAATGCATTTAAAATCATTCCAATTCAGTTGTAGGCTTGGTAAATAAACAAACATCTCAGAACCTAAGTGTTATATGCCTGGTCAAAAAATTAGTTCTACAATGTTTGAAATATAACTGTTTGTTTTAAGACACGCATCTTAAAAGCTTTGCAAGGTTATCGTAATTTAGTTCCTGAAACAGACACACGTTTGCCAATTGCATAACTTACTACGGTCAATGGACGTCGTTTGCAATTCGCAATTCCTACGTATACCGCTAACAGCCATGTATTTATTGACATTTCATGTTTTCCTTCGAGTTGGAGAATTTACCTCTTCCTCTCCTGACTCGTATATGATAGTAGTAGAACATGTATATATAACATTCAATCGAACTAAATAGCTTTGACTTGGTTTTGAAAAGCTATAAATATAGTCGAGGCAAGACCCATATTGTCACCATGAATTAAATATGTGCCCATTGCATGCATTGTACTCGTATTATACATTAAGTAACGCTGCACCTGGCCCACTATTTTCGTTTTTGATAATAATCCACTGACAAGATCTTTCTTTTGTACCAAGCTTCAAATGTCACTCACTCGGATAGGTTATAGTACTGACTTTTACAAATGTCATAGTTTCCGCATTGGTGCGGCATCGCAAAGAGGTTTCTGGGGAGTTTCAGAAGAAAAAATCGACCTTTGGGCAGGTGGTTTTCAAACGCTTATAAAAAGTATATTCGCATTCCTATGGGAGAATAATCAGATAGGGTCAAGGCTCCAACAATATAGGTCCATCATGGTCACAAATGTGATGGGGTCAAGGGTCTCTCACCTTGTGATTATCATGTTAACAAGTATTCTTCAGTTATCCTTTAAAAACAAGTATCAGTATTGGATTTTAGAAATCATACACCTTTGTTTGGGGTAGATGATTTTTATCAAGTTAATATCTAGTTTTCTTATGTTTGTAATTCTTATTGCTAATGGTGCGATGAGGTCATGGGTCTCTCGCACTTAAGTTATCATGTTACATATACATAAAGTTTATTAGTAGGCAATTTGCATGTTTTTATGAGTTACTGATTTTTTGCTTGTGTGATGGTGCCAAGGGATGCTTACCTCTATTTTGTCATGTCAAATATACATGTTCCATTTTCTACAATTTCTGCATGTTAGAGGGTGTAACACTTTAACAAGTATTCTTCTGTTATCCTCTTAAAACAAATATCAGTATTGGATTTTAGAAATCATACACCTTTGTTTGGGGTGGATGATTTTTATCAAGTAAATATTTAGTTTTTTTTAAAAAATAGATATTAAATAACAACTAGCCGAAAGGGTCTCTAAGTCTCCAATTTTTCAACGTTTTCATTAACACATGAATCAAAGTTTATTTTGCAAATGAAATTATAGACGAACGAAAAATCATTTACGTGAACCGAAGGATTAGGGGAATCCTGGAGTATGTACATAGCCTTCAGTATCCATTATTCTCAGAAAATATAATTTATATACAAATGTATCATTACTATAACATATTGTTATGCCAGCTTAACAAATTGTAAGAAATGAATAATGTTTTTTTTTGTTTCAAGAAACTGAACATGTCTCATTGTTTGGCCGGCCGAACAAATATTTTCTCTTTTTATTCATTTTTGTATAGAACTGTTTATTTGAAATATTATGATCGGTGCATGTATCAGAAATGAATTTGTTACGCTAGCTTAACAAATTTTAAGAAATGAATGATGGTTTTACAATATTTTATCTCGAAACTGAACATGTCTCATTGTTAAGCAAGCCGGGCAAATTTTAGCTATTTTTATTTATTTTTAAATAGAATTGTTTATTTTAAATAAAGTATGAATTCATGTGTCACAAATTAATTCATTATGCTAGCTTAACAAATTGTAAGAAATGAATGATGATTTTGACCATATTTGTATCACGAAACTGAACATGTCTCATTGTAAAGCAGGTCTAACAAATGTTAGCTGTTTTTATCAATTTTTGAACAGAACTGTTTATCTTTATTTTTTAAGTAGACAGCAATGGTAAAGGAGAATAATGCATGCTGAAATATGAACTTATATGTCAACTGCAAAATGTCTTTGTCCTATGGTGGCTGATTTCATTTCGTGTGTTCGTGTCGGCGAGGCAAAATGTCGAAGTAACGAAAACACGAAAGGTCGAAATAATGCATATTTGTTCGTGTCGGCGGGCCGAAATGTCGAAGACACGAAAACACGAAAGGTCGAAAACAGCTTACTTGACGTGTGTTCGCCTTTCGACATTCGAGGCGAATACACGAAGTATCGAAACATTGAAGGCGAAATAACGAAATCAGAATCACATACATCCTGCTCTACATAGTATAGTTCACGACAATTACACGCGGACTAATCAAAGACAGAATCACATACATATTGCCTTGTGGACTAACACAATGAGGTAATAACCGTCAGTAAATAACTCAATGCGAAATAAATTAGTAGTCCCGTCAGTAAATAACTCAATGTGAAGTAAATTAGTTGTTCCAGGTTAATATACCGTATTGTTTTGGGTCTCCATAAATCTATCAAGTCTGACAGAACATTTTTGACACTGAATAGAGTATAAGGCTCGAGGAATACAGTATACCAATAAATCTTCCAATATTTGCAGGCGAAAGGACATAAATTAGATATAGACACGACTCTAATATACTGACAACGTAATGTTATAAGAAATATATTTCTCACTTGGAAACATTAGAAGAAATTTAGCGGCCATTAACAACGTTCAAAAACACTCTGAACTGTCCAATTCTTCGTCTTAATAATAAGCAAATAAAAAAGTGGAAAACCACAGATCGCTCAACACGACCTAAGCGAAAATGTTGTAGGCTAGGTTTGATTGAGCCTATTCATAGACGGTAGTGGAAATGCAAGCTACAGTCCACGCCCTCTAGCCACCCAGGATTGAGCAGAACTTAACATTTGCACATGTTATACGTACCAGAATAAAATTAAACAGTACACTAACACATCATAAATGTGGTGCTGAACGAAAACTGACTTGATTGATATATTTCCTTACAGAACATAAGTTAAATACAACATTGACAAAGTGACACAGAGTATGAGACAATAGTAATCAATACAGACGCTGGATGAGAAACTTATTCAAGGCGACGTCTGTGTTATTTTTCTGTGAGAAATTAATTCTGGGGAAATATAGTATCATCTTCATCAACTGTACACCTGCCACGAATAGAAAGGACAGGGACAAGCACATTTATTTTATCAGTATATCGTATGATACTTGTACGTAAAATAATATGTGTATGTAAACTAATACATGTGCATTCATGAATATCTATCAAATCTGTAAGAAAATCCTTTTGCAACACAGCCAAAAAAAAAGCAAAATGGTAACATACTCGGTTTAACTGAGTCTTTTCATGGAAGGTAATGGGCTTTGCAATCAAACAAAATAACAATGGACTCGGTTTGAATGAATTTGTCTGTCAAGCCATGACTAAGGAGGATATTCTGGAAAATATTATACTTGATATAAGGGATATGTAAACTTATCTAGACATATTTACCAATAACACGTACTCAAAAGATGATAAATAACGATATTCAAACACTAATGACCTCTTAGCAAATTAAAAAGTAATATAAACTACGATATTAAGGCACGGACAAAGTAGAATATATTGTAACATACAATGCACTTTAGATATGACGCCATACTGTCGGGGGGCAATTTGGCCTTTCTTTTTCCAATGTTAACAATGTAGAAATTTCTTACGGCGGACCGCACAAAAGTAGTGTCGTATATACAAACAAGTATAGTTCCATGCCATATACTTATAGCCAACCATCGAAATATAATTACTTTGACACGACGGTATTTTCAGCTGTCGAACGTCAAAAAATACAACATTTTAACGTAGTTTTCAATCAGTATGATATACATTTATGTTGTTTTTTCTGACTGCAATAACATATTAATGCGCGAAAACTAGGTCACCACGTAAGGTAAGGGAAGTAACCCTGTTACAGTAGCTATAAAAATAACGGGAACCGAGTCTTTGTCTTTGGTGTGTAACATTTTTATAAATTCAATTAATCATTTTTTCTGTGTCTTCCTTGATCTTGTTCACTGTTCTGATTTTTAAGACGTTATTTGAAGATTACAGCTAGAAGGAGTTGTAAGTATTATTTATAGCGATTTTGATGGAAACATCGATAAGATTTTATTGAACTGAGAAAAAAAAAACGTTCGAGAAAGCAAGGCAAATAGTTGAATCAGATTCAGAGTATAATAGAACCGTGATCGGTTTAAAATCTCTGATTGTGATGGTGTGAAACATTTTCATTTATTTAGTGACACCTGGGGTCTTCCTCCTCCACGAAAGTTGCCATATAACCTTAGCTATTGAGTTCGACGTTAAATCCAAATCAATCAATTTTCACCATATGTAGCAATATCCATAACTTTTATATGACGTTAATAGTTGTGCAAACTTTGAATTTTCCGTTCAGTTTTGTTAAAATCTCTCGATTACCATTCAAGATACTGCTATGATACTTCATAGGACAGTTGAACATAATAACTGAATGCATAAGGCAAGCACATGCGTTCCTATATCAAAAGTAAAGTTCATGCATACGGTTAAAAGTCAAAATTTGTGTACACTTGTATCTCCAGTTTATAACTTTAATCTAGTGTAACGGTTGTCCTGATATTTACACATATGTGTACAGTCTGTGTTGCTCAGAGACAATCGATCCTCCAGTACTTTCAGTCATTTGATTTTTCTTGTAGTGGAAAGTGGTGGACAAGCAGAAATAATATAATGTTTGGTTTTTGTCCTGTTACTACAGAAAAATATTAACAGCATCTCCAAAGTTGCTATAATGTTAACCAGCTTATAATATAGCATGTTATCAGTATAAAATAGTGATGACATAGGTGTTCACTGCACTGTTGACATTTACGTATTAAATGAAACACAGGAGAATGACACACCAATTATCAAGATCATAGGTTAGATAGATTCGAGCACACAGCGTTTAGTCTGCCTAAGTACTGATGTTTTTATCAAGTTAAATAGTTTGAATAAAATCGTAATCATGTAAGTTTTTGCTTCTACAATTCTTGCAGCTGAATGTGTATTTATTATATTCAATAAATATTGAAAATTAATCTCTGCAGTTTCAAGCAAACATCGTCCTAGGCAATTTAGCGGTTAAATCAACATAGATAAGAGATACACATCCATGTTTCCGGTCCTGGCGTGTGTATACGTGTGAGAGTGTTTTAATGTAAAAATGTATAACAGTGGAATTAAAAAAAAATCAACTCCGTGTTTTGTCACTAACAGGACCTAGCATTTTGTTTTGATTTTGTCGATACTACAGTCAAATTTATTTAAGGCCAATAGCTATCGTTTACTATCAGTATAATGATCTTTACTAAACCAGAGTTGATTTGACTTACTCTATCTAAATTTGGTGAAAGTAGGACAACAGGTCCGCCATAGTGGTCTGCAGCCTCTCAGAATGTTAAAACATATTTCAATATCCTTATGATACATTCTTCCTAAATGAAAGATGCGACAGAATCAAAGTTGGCCATCAGATATATAATAGGGTAATCATGTTGGAAGGAGCTTATATCTGTAACAGTTAGACTTCAGCACCTCTGTCAAATTTCTTTCAAAGCTGGAGAAATAGTACAGTATAACACATGAGACAAGTTCAGACACAACAATGTGTCGTCCTTTTCGGATATGTTTAACCTGTCTGTTTTGGCTTCTAGTCTTTAGGGAATTTGCACAGGAGGAGTTCAGCTGAATTTTGACACAATATTGTTATATTTTCTAGTTCATTTGGATCATGTAGTTTATTTAACGTATTTCTGCAATATTTTTCCGCGTATTACAGCAAGGGATCTTTTGTTTATGAGTCAAAATGAAGAAAATAATCAGGTAGACCAAATGTCTAAGTGCTTCAACAAAAGGTTGTTTTTTAAGGAATTACTTTTTTCTGAAGCCGACTATATGAAATATTAACTAGATATTCAGCATCTGCTGTGAAGCATGTATCCATGTAATTTGCATAAAATTTGGAAACGGATTAAATAGACAAGATAAATTAAAATGTGAAATATAAGTCGTGGGAAACAGGAAAGTATAAGTGTTTAATGTAAAAATGTATAACAGAGGAATTAAAAAAATGAGCTCCGTGTTTTGTCACTAACAGGACCTAGCATTTTGTCTGTCTAACATTTATGTCACCTAGTTTCATAAATATTTCTAGTCACGCAATACGATAATGAAAAATCACTGTCTTGCTATTCTATAAGGAAAATAGAGAGTCACGACAGTTTCAACACTTTCTTGTTGTAACAGTTATTCTCCTAAATGCATCAAGAAAGAGAATAACTATCAGTTAAATGATACGGTAATACGAAAATAAACATTAGATTGTGTTATACAAATAACTGCTTATCAAATGTTGCAACGCACAACACTTGAACTGAAACAGCATTTTGTGGTAATTACGACCATCGCTTGCAATACTTTAGAAATAAACTTTTAAATTCTCCTCAGTGAAACATTTGAAGAGTCTACAGGGACGTTTTAAACATAATTTAATTTCTTCAATCTATAAAATATTTTGAGAAAAGACATATTTATGACTCTGTGTTTAATCGGAAAAATCTTCTGGGGCAAGTCATTAAGTCCCAATCACGACATAATCTGCATAAAGAATTCTCATATTTCACACTCTGGAACCATTAAATCTCAGATAACTGATTAAGAAGATAATTTACTAGACAAATAATTTGAGCACTGAAATTTAAAACAGAACAAAAAGCACTGAACATGATACATCAGGTAGTTAATGAGAAATTCTACACTCCGCATTGTTCAATAACATTTCATGCGTCGAATGTGCCTTCAAATCAGAATGTTTACGTAGTCACGCGCGCAAGAAGATGCACATAATCTAACAAAAAAACAAGAGAGAAGTTTCTAAGTACTCTTGACCCGTATTAAATTAAGTCAACTAGTAGGCTCACAGTTCGTGTAATATTTCTGTATAATTGCTAGTAGTAGCATGTAAACAAGTTTGTATTTCTATTTTATTTAGTTACTGAATGTATTCCAAAAGCGATCTTCAAACCAATATATTTTTTCGAAAAGTTAAATTAAAACTTCTCCACATGTATTAAGTACAAAGCATACTTCACTAAACAGATTCGAAAGGCATTGTAGATGACAGTTTGTCTTCTTTATATATATATATTAATTTGTTATATAATGACAAAATAACTGTATATAAAGAAGTGTGCACTTTTTATAATGACACATTCACTCTATATAAAGAAATATGCACTTTACGTAATAATATAATCACTTGCTATAAATAAGTATTCATTTTAAATAATGACATAACCACAAGATATAAAGGAATATTCACTTCAAATAAGGACATTGCGACACTATATGAAGAACAATTAACTTTCTATACAGATTGGACCACTCAATATAAAGTAACAGCCACTCTGTATAAATATACTCAGTTCCAAAAGAAAGTGTGCACTTTTTAAGTTTAAATATGTCAAAAATTTCCCCGACGTTTTTGTTTCATTTTTCATACACTAACTCTCAGGTTTAACTCAAAATCTAAAATGCACAACAATTTGTTTACGAACTGATTTAAATTTTGGTACCAAACATTATAAGTTTTCATGAAAATAACCGAGAAAAAATAACAGAAAACTAAGTGCACACTTTCTTTTGGAACTGAGTGTATGTATCCACTTAATATAAATAAGTATCAAGATAATATGACGACATTACTGCATATAATAAGACAGCTAAGGCTTTCCATACTTTTCTTCCACTTTTTATCTTCCTGGTGCAATCTTCCTGGTGCAAAAGTAGAATTAAAAGATTCTTGCATTTACATACTTAGTTGTTACAACCAGGCAAAAAAGTGCTCAATTATGACTTACAAGAAATCTTACAATAGTAAAAACTGCTTATCTCTCTTCGCATAGAAATCAAATGAAACAAAGAATGGCAATTGTTCTATTTAAAAAGTGATACTAGTTTAATCATGTTCTAAACTGGGATACACTGTAGAATACTGATTGAAAAAGTTGCAGATGCAAAAAGCAATGTGGTTAGTTTCGAAGAAAACTATTTGTTTGACATTGCTAATATATATTATGGACCGCAGCTGCATCTTTATGGAACAGCGGAAAGGGATATTCCAGCAGCCTGTATGGCCATTCTGACACTGATAACACTTTTCTCTGTTCATACCAGTAACACGAAGAAATACTTAAATGCTCATTTTATACCGTTTCATAACTCCGAATTATCCCATTATAGCCAGTCAATGTAGTATCTTTATATCCTTCATTTGTACCTTTTGTAACAGTTGCCTGCTTATCTTCCATATGGAAGTACTTTAAACCGGTCCTATTTACCATTGAATAAACACATATTTAACATTTCTTGTATAGCTGAAATATGTAAATTTCTTTAGTCTGTAAAAGAAATATATGATTTCTGTCGCTACCAGACTTTTCCGACCGTCATCAGGAGACAAAAGCAGCACATTCTATGTTTACCTGTTTGAATAAAAATCAAATTGGAATGTTTTTTTTAAAAAATAAAATATAAGCTAGTTTGATGATTAAATTAATGAACTGAAAGTAGTACACATACTTTGCACGACGCTTTTAAGTTGTATTTATTATGGACACATACTTCATCTAATAAACGGCTCTCAAAATGAGTTTTCGAGATCAAAATGAGTTTTTGAGAGTATGAATTGAAAAGTTTGACAGCTATTTTGTTTTCATGACAAGTAAAACAAAATTGCAGATTTACTGCACTTTTAAATATTAATTCGGACTGCATTTTCGTAATTCTTAACGACATTTTCTCTATTTTTCAAGATAGAGTAAAAGCAATATTTATCACTGACTCTGTAGATAATAATCTATTTGAAAGGAGTTTTGCTGAATATGTAATTCAGGTTTTTACACAAAAATCTTGCCATAAACACTTGGAATGTTGCCTCCATTGTTCATCATTTTCTTGAATTTCAAACTGCTTTAACTTTTTCAGAAATGGTATTGTTTTATAAATTATTTCATCTAACAGTGTTATGAATTGCTAAAGATGGCTTCAATATAAAATCAACTTTGAGTTAGGCATTCCTTCGGCCTTAAAGTTTATACATGATCACTTCTGACGAGTGCTGTCTCCATGGAATTGTTCACTTTACATGATCATTACAGGGGTCACAAGTGCACTGTTTATGAAGTACTACTGAGGTTATATGAAAACAAATATTAAAAATAAATGTAAAACGTTGTGTAAATGTAGCTTTTGATGATACTATTTATAGACAATAAAATGTTCTTGAATTAAAACAAGGGCCTCCGTGGCCAAGTGGTTAAGGTCGTTGACGCCAAACCACTTGCCCCTCTTCGATGTGGGTTCGAGCCGCACCCGGGGCGTTGAATTCTTCATGTGAGGAAGCCATCCAGCTGGCTTACGGAAGGTCGGTGGTTCTACCCAGGTGCCCGCTCGTGATGAAATAATGCACGGAGGGGCACCTGTACACCCTATTAACGACTGTACTCCCCCTCTTCCTCTTGCGAGTGTTCAAAACAATAAACAGACACGCGGAAGGTAAGAAATCGTCTTGAAATTAATTATTTTGCTTTACATTGTATGTGTATTTAAGTTTAACGATAAGTCTAACATAAATATGTGTATATGGTGATATAATAGATGAAACTGACAGGTAATGTTTACAAAATGCTGTCAAAATGTTGATTGATCACACTCATTGCATGAAAATTGACTCGACCAAGTCACGAAACTGATGAACAACACGTTAAATTGATTTGTAATCCAATAATCCATGATGTTTTCTGAAATAAGTATGCATACTCCATAAATATATGTAAATAAGATGTTTCATATCTGTTGCGTTTTTGAACGAAAATAATTTTTATCTAGTCGGTGAAAAAACATTCACTGTATGCCGACTTGCCAATGTTGATATTTGATCTGAACGCGTATTTAAGAGTGACACTGTATTCCATTTTGCGATTACAGCAGGCGATTTATGTCATTTAAAGGCGTAAATGAAATAAAGATGCATACAAAATTGACTCTATTGATCAGTCATCATGTATATATTGTCATTTAATGTCGAATTTCTCGTGTTATGCTTGTACTAATCCATTGGGGGTGGGGTGGGGGGTGTGTGGCTCGCTATCCTACTTAATTATATAATGAATTGAATGTTTCAGCATCTTTTACATGCAAATATTCTGTGTTGGTTTTACACACATATACCATCATAAAATGCAGAATTAGAAACTGAAAGTATACACAGTGTCCGTACTATGTCATGCAAGAAATTAAACGTCGATTCATTATGGAAATCACGCAAAGAAATGTTACGATTTCAAAATATCGATGAGATGAGACAGGAGTGGACTAAAGGTTGACCCCCGTCTGTCTGTCCGTCTGCCAACAAAATGATCCTCTGATTTTTTAAAAACTATTGCACCCGCAAGTACACCCTGTAACGTGATAGCGCGACACCACCAGATAACATGACACCAGATCGGACAACGCGACACTCTACGGAGATTGTTGTCGTTTTGAAGTTAGTATTTTCAAATTTTCTATACATAATGTGAATCAATGTCATTAAGATTGGGCCAAATTGTGATCTCTAGACTGTTAACAACCTTTTCCTTTGATTTGACCTGGTGACCTAGTTTTTGAGCCCAGATGACCCAATATCGAACTCGTCCAAGATTATATTCAGGGTAACATTCTGATCAAGTTTCATTAAGACTGGACCAAAAGTGTGACCTCTACAGTTAACAGTCAAATTGTTAACGACGGACGACGAAGACGGAAGACGGACACAGGGTGATCACAGGTTCAACTTGAGCATTTCGTGCTCAGGTGACATAATAAACCCTTATTTTTCCTCTAATGACACTTCTTCTTGTAAAATGGGGACTTATTTCATCGCAGATTTTTTTTCAGTAAAATAAGAAATGTTTCATGTTAAATTTTGTGTGTTTATGGCAAATACAAAAACAAAACTAAAGTAGAGCTGTTTACTGTGCGACGCTGTCAAGAAAGCGACCCATAACGGGTTAGTGGATTAAATCTGGCGCCGTTCACTACAAATCACCCCATTTACTGTTCATATTTTCAAAGCTTATTAATTCAATGGGTTGAAATTCTAGAAAACATATTCTTGTGTGCGACACATTGTCTCATGATGGTCTCATGATGGTGAACATTTGTGCCAAGTTATTTCAGAATCCCTTAATGCATAAAGAAGTTATGGCACGGACACGAAAAACACACCCTATTTCACCTTTAAGTGTCACTTAAAAAAACAAAAAGGAAATGAATACGGACATTAACTACATATTGCCGATATTTCTGTGTAAACTTTGAGAGAGGTAGGTGTAATAGTATTGAAGTAATTGCACGACCAAATTTATAAGGACACATATACAAACAGACCGGACAGACAGACCGCATGGTGACTCCTATATACCACCCTCCTTCAATTTTTGTTTGCGGGTTACAATTATGAAGAAATACTACAGGAGCTTAGGAAACGCCGATATTTTATACTTAAGTCAGTCGCAAAAAGGCATAAAGTCTTTTTCCGAAAGTCGCAAGCACTTGTACAGTACTAAAGCAAGCATGAATACAGTCAGGTAATCACACCGAATCTTCTTTCATTGACGGTTATAAACAAATTGGAGATTTTAGCAATGATTTTATTTTATTTTACCAAACTAGTATTGTTTCTTTATCCATGAAACAGTGGAATTGACATGTAGGTCATTCTTCAGGCAAGAAAATATGTACTTTTGACGCCGACAATGTACAACTTATGGACAAAATCAGTGATCAATCGAGTTTTTTGGTATAATTCTACCTGTAATCAGACTAACACATTATATACAGAAACAAAACATGTTCAGCTTCAAATAAAATATAAAAATACATACCTTCAAAGCAAATCAGTCACTTTAAAATGCTGTTTTTCAACTTTTAGCTGTCAGTTTATTGTTTTGATCACTCGCAAGAGGAAAAGGGGGAGTACATTCGTTTATAGGGTGTGACCTGGGATCTTCCTCCACCATCAAAGCCGGAAAGTTGCCATATGACCTGTAATTGCGTCGGTGCAACGTTAAACCCAACAAATGAATTAAAACACTTTGAAGATAATGTATGACTCTTTAATTGTTAAGTCGGTTGGCCATTGAAAATTTAAGTAGGATGTACATCGTCCGTCCATACATCCACAATTAATTTAAAAAGTATCCCCCCTTAAGCATTCAGCACCGACCTGATTGAAACCAAACTCCGTGGGGATGTCCTTTGTGGTGGCGATATTTCAGTTTCTATCAAATCTAGGTCATCAGTGTGCGATTCCGATCCTTATGGTAACATTAAGGAATCTCCCTCTCTGCGACATTCTACCAAATATATTAACATCGTTTCATCACAAACATGCCACGCTGGTTTCCTTAATACATGGGATTCTACTTGTCAGAAACTGCTGATCAGACTTTAAAGTAATATTACAGAACTGTTCCTATGGTACCCCTTTGCCAAACTCTTTTAGATCATTTGTCTGCATCAAGAAGCATGGCCACAATATACTACCCTCATTCAATAAAAATGACTAAATGATTTGAAACAATGCTAGAATAAAACCACACTGATGTATTAATGTTTTCCTTTTATTACATTTTCCTTTTCTTTATATATACCGCAATGCTTCCCTAGAGTTTCGAAAACTGTCTTGACTGACATTTAATAAAAATGTCGTATACCGGTTCTTACATCTTCAAACTTTCATCGGCTGCTTCGTGTATTTTTCATTTTCCATTATACTACAGAAATGAATTGTTTGTGAAGTGATATTGCACGGTATGGCACAGACTGCGCACTCAAAGTGTCTTCCGAATTGCTGGTCTTATTTTATTCTTAAATGTTTTACCTAGAAGGCATTAAATGTGTCTAATAACCTTTTGGACTAATAGGATTCTTGTTCCGTAAATGCGTTGTAAATCGAATACGTTTCCAATCAGATGTTTCTTGAAAATGAATTATGTAAATCGCATACTAAGAGACATGAAACTGTATTGAACTGACTCGGAACTTTACAGAAAATAGAAGCAGCACGTAAACCAAGATTTGAGCCTTCTACAATCTGAATTTGTTTTTCAGCTGAATCAAGGTACTCGAGGGAAGCATATGAAACCACAATTTCTTAAGAGGTTCTTACTAATTATAAACACTGCATGGCCTTATTTATAAAAATCAAAATGTCAACTTTTTATCGAGGTATACACCATATTCGTGAAGAATCCTGCTACCACATTTACTACGTCAGTAAAAAGTGCATCAAATTGATTGTGTCTAGCACCCTCGTAAAAACTGATTACGTCTGGCTCATATTGCCTTTTAAATGTCCATAACCCTAGTGCTTGAAAACACACTGACTGTCAAGAGACATATAAGACCGTATTATGGCATAAGAAAATTCTCCAAAATGTGATTAATTTGTGCGTAGATAACAGTTCTTGCATTTGATATGCAGTATGAAGTCTTATGCTTTTCCTGGTACAGACATGATATGAAATTAACTAAAAAAGGTTTTCGGACAAATGGCAAACCTTTGTGCTAAATGAACACCAGTGCAAAGAATGGACTCATTTGCGCCCCAGTTGCACCCATAATTCTAATTTCGGAATATAAATGGTAGAAATTCTTTTTGTTCTATCCAGACAAATGATATTTCATGCATGCTTATCTACTCTTGCGAGTGATTTACCTCTCGAATAACGTAGATACCAGCTCTGATATAGTTCTTACTAATGAGCCTTTCTGGTAAATGACAGTTTAAATTGAACCTTAGGAATAATACGCCCTCATGAAATTATTTCAAGGCGAATAATGTCTCTGCCGTGTTTAAATATTTAAACACATAGTTTTGCTATAAATTATTCCGATTCTAATAGGTATTTATAAAAGTACCAAAAAGGTGAATGAATAGTGTGACCATACGACAAATTAGATTTGATATCACTGTTATTCATTGTGGTTTACAATAATGAATACACGTTCATCAATATTAAATAAATCATATGAACATGAATCTGATTAACACAGAGATAGATAATAGCTTAGAACTATACACTGTAACAATAGTACAATCCTGCAGGTTAGTAATCAGTCAATGTTCTACCATTTCCACATTTCTAAAAAAAACCCTACAAATTATTACAGACTCGTGCTTCTTGTAGCATTTTGACTTCCATTGTTCTTGTTTTCTTACCTCACACATAAATTCCTTTTGAGACGGATTTTCTGTTCACGCGGACAGTCCCTTTCCATTTATGACCATGAGGAGTCTTACGTTCTTCAGATATGTGTGTCCTGATTGCAAAAGAAAGGAATCCAGAAATAACAACTTTATTGACTGAATCTTTATATAACAGTGCATGATGTAAGTATATTAAAATATTTCTTACTATGGTAATTACAATTTTGGTGATATAAGAACAATGGTCATGATGACGAAACAGAAAAAGGCGCAAGAAGAAGTTGATGATGGTGACGAAAAGACGAAAAAAAATGTAATTAGTTATCATGATTACAGTAGTTGTATCACAAGATCAAACTTTAACAGTCTTTAACTTTATACTATTGTGAGAACAAGCGTCAGAAGCCAATCTATTTTTAAACATTTTAGACTTTCAAGAAATTAAAGTGTATTTGTAAGTTTTATTGAATCTAATATTATATTAAAATTATGTGATGAGAATATACAAATAGTCGCGGAATAATAAACCTAAATCTATCAAGTTTTGTGGAACTTAAGATCCAATAATTACTTTTGCAAAAGAGCTTTGCCTTCTTATTATTACACTTAAATTGACATTTTGTTGTTAGGTGAACTTTCTTCTTACTTTATTGTCAGCGGGTTCCGAGTCTTATGACATATATCAAGTGCCTTAAAATGAATTCGCGCGGTTCTGACATCCAAGGAAATAAACTTTCACGATATCAAGTTCCAACAATAAACAGATCAAGAAAATGTCAGATAATTCATTTGTTTGAATGACGTATGGAAAAAGAACGAATTAGTTGTACATCTCGTGTTCTATATCTTTCAGAGACGGAACTAATAATGTTAAATGTATACGCTCCATGGATCTATTTATTTGAACTTTTTAGTACATTTAGTATGACATGGGTCTTAAAGGATAGCCTAAGACTACTGATAGTTTTACTATATGCTCCATATAGACACTTGGCACTATTGCAGTTTTGCATGCGTTCTAACCCCCCTAAAATACCTGCACTCAACAGAAAAAGTTCCAGCCACGATAAACATGGGATTGACCGACTCTTGTTTTCTACCATTTTGAACCAAATCACATGCGTATGAAGAATACTCTCTAAATGCAAATCTGGCCCTATCAAAAAGTCATGTTGTGCATATTCTGACATATTGTACATGTACCTACTATTTCGTATCTCCTCTATTCAATTATGCCATTTATTGCAGGAATTTCACTCAAAAAGTCATTAATATTCACTATCAAACAGAGAAACTATTTTACGCGTAACCACTTCCTTATTGCGGTCAACCAAGGGCAAATTATTGTGATCTTGTGCCAGGATGACAGGTCCTTAAATGTACGCAATACCAATGGCTTGCGTATTCTTGTTTGAATTGTCATTAATAAAAGATAAATATCTCGCATGCAGGAATTGTTTTAGTGTTACAGATATTCTCTTAAATTACAGTCGGAGCGATAATATCTGCTGACTTTGGTTATTTTTATGGTCAGCTGGATTTTTTCATGTGAGGAAAAGACTTACCTTATGCAAGGTTAACAACTTGTTTATAGAATTTTAATTAATGAGTGACCTCCCTATTATTTCTAGACATTTGTCTCATACTTTGACGCTTAGGCACCATAGAATTTCTCTTCGATCAGTAGCTTTATCAATATATTTTACCTTTTAAAATTCTGTGGGGTTTTCCTTTTTTTTTTTTCCAAAAAATGTGTTTGTTGACAAACTTCACTACAGAAAATATATCAATTTCCGAAGGCGTATTCTTAATTTAATCTTTAAATATTTTTTCTTTTCAAATCACAGACCACTGACTAATCCAAGCTGTACCCAAATCCACCTGCAGTAATTATGCATATTTTTTTTCCATGCATAGAGGAACAATATTGAATAGTTTGAATGTAATGAAAAAATCCCTAGTCATCTAAGTCTACAATAAAATTTGAGAGGACTTCTCCCCAATAAATCCAAATATTTTACCCAAGACCTCTTTTCGACTCATATAACTCATTTTCAAGAAAATGATTCTTTCATTCTTTTTCAGATGATGAACTAATTCTGTAATTTCAGCTAACTACTCATATACTATTTCTAAAATATAAGGACAAACATCCAACAGGAAAAGACGCATTCAAGAACACAGTTAATATTTTTAGTTTCAATGCCTATATGAAGGTTTGCAAAAGTATTTGCCACATAGTAGAAATACTTTTCTGACATTTTTTACACAACCTAGCCTTTTGGGACGAACTCTCGAACAGAACAAGCACTCGAACAGATAAAATGATTTTTTTTATAATTCCTTTTATACTTTAAATATATATAAGAAAATACAGATTTATCATTGAATTTGGCCTCAAAAGCAGTAGAAGATGAAAGGTGATGGATATACGTTTAGTCTAGGTTTAGTCGCGAAAGCTTTGTGTTACGTACTTTTGAATGTGACAACGTAGTGAATTATTTTGCTTCAGTATATTTTAGCGCAAAATGATCTCTATGCTATAAATAGTTATGTTAGACAAATATTAAAATGCTTTCAAAAATGACAGATTTCATCCAAAGATAAAGAGGCATGAGCGCTAATGTATTGTCAGCCTGATACAAATTATAACATATAAATCTTGTGCCTTTAAACATGATCCTTAGATTATGTTGTTAAGAGAATTTTCTACGTACAAAACAAAAAATAACATTATAATCTCAAGATACAACAATAAGCAGGTCAATAATACATGTATATATTTCACATTCAATTTTTAAGCGACTCAGATACCATTTTCAAGATCTTAAAAGGAGTAGAAGTCCTGCCAAAGTTAATGATAAGTTTTACAGTGCTTGTTTTCACACTGAAATGGCTGATAGTCCTATTTGAACAACATTGGTAAAATGATACACGTGGGAGAGTTTGATTTGTTTCTCTTTTATTTGGATGAACTAAATTGAGATTTATATAAGAGCTAAGGCCTCCAACAACAATAACAAAATGCATTTAGGAAATCTCGGCATCAGATTGCCTTTGTTGCGATATAGATTCAAGATACAAACTATTAGAAGAATAAACATTTTCAGACTGTTTAAACGCTTCGCAAATTGTGCGTTATTTCATTTTTTAAGCATAAATATACGCGCCTCAGCAAATCTTCCCTGGATTTCGCAGGACCTGCCGGTGATTTCACACGATCCATCACAATTCACCACGATGCATATATCATCTATAATAGTAGATCGTGGGGTCTTACAAAATCATCGCGATTTATCACATTCTTTAGTAGTCTTTCAATGTGAAAAAATCATCGCGATGTTCCATCCAGGTTGAATAATTGTTCCGATGGTAACGCGGAAAAAGCAAAATCCGCGAGCCAGGGACTGTATTTATTAGGTTACAGTATCTCTTTGTTTCTAACTGATATAAGATATAAGTATATTCTTTTAGTGTTTGTTTGCCAATCACTCCCTGAGAAAATATCATATTTAATTGCCTTTTGTTTATTTCTGAATAGTAATTTTATATGAATTACGACTTATTGAAAAATTCATTTTGTCAAAACCATGAACGTTTCAAACGTGCATTTTACCAGGTATTGACACAAAATATGCCGTGTTGATATTTATGTTGAGTCTAAACTTGAAACGATATGTTTTGTGTATATCTTGTATAGTGTCTTAACAAATAGTTAAGAAATTTGACTCTACTACACTATTGTAGCAGAACAATGGCGAATATTTCATGTCCATTGAATAGCAGTTCAATAACATTTATGTATAGATTTGTATTGAAAGTTTAATAGCTCCTATAATAATCTACTTAACGATACGGTTTAAAAGGTTTTATATAGAGGTAGGTGTGCTTTGTTGCTTTCATTTATTTCATCATATGTTTTAGTTGTTTTTGCTTAAATTTTTGACAATATTCTTGCTAAAGTGTTTGTGAATCTGATTTTAAATAAATGAAAGATTCAAAATTATTTAATATCAATGGAAAAGGTAGGAAAATATTTACAAAAGCATGTGTAATGTCAACGAAACACAATTTATTTAAATCTTGAGAGTATATAATGCAGTAAAGCCAGGTATCAGTAATCTAGGTTTGAATTAGTACGTTCGGCAAAGGAAATGGAAAGTTCTCCATCCTCCTCTCATGCCCCACAGCACCGGCTTAAGCATTCTCAAATTCTCTGATGCCCCTCAGGACTCTGACGACCTCTACTGGATGAGAATGTGACTTGGTCTGCTACATCACTTAAATCTGGAAAGATAATGTATGATCTGACCTGAAATGTGTCGGTGTGACTTGAAACCTAACAAAATCAGATGCCAAAACAAAACCAAACATGATAAATTAAGCATTCAACATGGTTCAGTATATTTAAAGTGGTTAGTGTTTGCAGGGTTGAAATTTATTATACTGCAATTGTATTCTTGTTACATGTTTGTATTTCATAGTCACCAATATGGCCGAAAATACTGAAAGTAAGGATGACAATGAGGAATGCCAATTTTGTGACATAGACCCTGAACTACTGAAATGCATCCGTAAATCGATTTCAAATCCAACAAAATACGATAAGCTTCAAGACATGGTTAAATCAATGATTCTCCATTCTGAAGACTGGTTATATCATTACTTACCATTACAAGTCAAGCCACATCCGTGCTTAGCTGAATATTCTGTTGAGGCGATCGGAAGTGCAAGCGAACAGTTAGCAGTAACGGAAGACAGTGAACTGGGATATAACGATGAGTTAGATTTTACGCTTGTGCTAAAAACAATAACGGCGTCACAGGATACCAACACATGCAATTTAGAAAATATGGCAGAGGTGTCATTTTCAACGGAATTTCCGGGACATGTTTATGTAAAAATTCCAAAAGGCAAAACGGCAAGTATATGGAATAACTTTTGTAACATAGTTTCAAATGAACAGGGAAGTATAAACGAATTCTTCATCGCACCTGAGGCAATTACCGATGAGTTTTATATGATGATGTGCTATAGAAACAGTATTCAGAACTGGTCACGTTTAGAAAAGTATCTAAAGCAAAATGATAATAATAAGGAAGAAAGTGCTGATACTACAGAGAAAAACATCGATGATAAGCTTTCAGATAAAGTTGATAACAGCTATTACATGTTTGCTCAAGAAGGACCTGCAGTTAAAACTACAATATTCTACAACAGTGACAAGATTTCGCTGCAGTTTGATTGTGCTATTGCGATACCATGTCTTGAGTGGCCGAGTATTGCCTCGGACTGGATTGAGAGGAGAAGAAATTCAGGATGGCCGTCGAATGCCCTTGTTCGAGAAGTAACATCAAATGGGTGTCTGTTGGTGCCTAAATGCCCTACGTTGAGTCGAACACATCTTGAATGGAGAATTTCTTTCTGCCTTGTGGAGAGAGATTTAATGAAGCAGTTAAAGGAGGAACAAAGAGTATGTTATATGCTGCTCAAAGGGATCTGGAGACAGTTTCTCAAACCGCCGTCTGGCAAAGCTTTGCAATCATATCATTTGAAAAACGTGCTTCTCTGGGAATGTGAAAACATTAAAAGGGAGGACTGGACATTAGAACATATTACGACAAGAGTTAAAGGGCTTCTTTTGCGTCTGAAGACCTACATAGAAGCAAGTCATTGTCCTCACTATATAGTTCCAGAAAACAACCTTTTTCAGGATATAGAAAGTGGTATTTTAAGTCGCACTGGTGAGCGGGTGGAGGTTTGTATATCCAAGGCTAAAGTTACGTGGATTCAAAACAGTGGATTATTTTTACTTTCACCAGAAAAAACAAGACTTGGTATGCGCAAAGATATGTTGGATATGTACATTAATTTTGTCGAAGAGATTTGCAAGTCTTATGCAAGTTTTGGAACAAAGGCAAGTTTTGTTGATTTTGGAATTTTGGACACAATGTTTGAAAATATTGCACTGAAGGAATTATTAGGGCCTCTTGGCATGGCTTTTATTATGGAATTACTTATGACTACAATGAGACCAAACGAAGTCAGTCTAATGCGAAGATATATATGTACAAGAGCATCACCGAAACAGTTACAACAAGCAAGCGCAAATGGTTTGCTAGAATTCATATATTGCAATGTCAGTGGCTTAAGTGCCTTGTCAGAGCTTACTGAAATTGTTACAAAAATTGAAATATTAAAAACGCAACAATTTCAAGAATACGGGTTTTCCAAGTCGTATAGCGTCGACGAAATACTTCACATTATAGGACAATATCTCCAAGAAAGATCATTAAACAATGGGACTGAATGTGATTACTATTCCTTGTTTGATTTATTAAACAAAATGAAACACAAACTGACTCGTGAAGATAATGAAGACATTGAGGAAAACATCGAAGATGACTCTGATTACGAAGTAGTAGAAGAAATTGTATGCGATGGATGTGATAATGAAATTGTGGAGACCTATCATCATTGCTCAGTTTGCACCGATTTTGATCTGTGTAGAAGCTGCTTCGCGACCAATTATCAACATGACCATGATTTTATCACAATGAGTTTGTGAACATAGCTAACGTTAAAATTGTCTTCCAAGAAAACAACATCCTTAGTTCAAAAGATACATATTTCAAACAATAGTACTCATATTGAATTGATTTGTATTGTATATCATTGTTTATCTACTAAAAGAGAATACTGTAGAATTAGATATTTGTTCGTGCTTAAAAGTTAACATTGTTAGATTTTGGAATAGGTTCATGTTGTAGAGTATTCTGTATGCTTGTCAAGCTTGTTCAACATATAGGACAATTTTAAACAATACAAGTACTTTTACGAATGTATATTTTCACTAAGACGGACATGTTGCGAATTCATCGAAAATTAATCTCTCTCAAAATTCTACAATACATAATATTTATAACATAATAACTTTATTAACAAATTGCTCCAAAACTTTTAAGAAGCAGTTTTGTCTGTTGGCAAAGCAATGACAATTCGCATTCAGCAGAGCTGGGTACGAAAGAACGACATATAACTTTAACAATTTTTTGGATACTTGACGGCATTCATATTTTATTGTCGCACAATACTAATCTTCAGTTCCGTCCATCTAGGAATATACAGGATGCTATGTTATTATTTGAAGGAAAGTAGTGCCCAAGAAAAAATAATAAGTTATCGCATACAAACCTACACGCCGCAAGGGTCCGTTAGTCTGTGGTGAATTGTAATTTTCTGGAATTTTTTTTCCTGTATACATATATTTTGAAAATTTACGTTTTTATGAAAGGTTAAATGTCTCTTAATAAGACTTCCGCTGGTAACTTCTTTTCGGCATGGCGACCATCTTGAATTTTTAAAATGGCTGCTGTATTTGAATAAGTATGCTGTTATATATTCAATCTAGCCCCTAATAAACCTGCTGTGATTCTTTAAAATAAATAGTATGTTTATTCAAATACATGCTTAAGATATTCAACCTTAAATATAGTAATACTCATTTAAAGACAATGTATTTGTGAATTATGAGTAAAAGAGTGAAGAAAATGCCCCTGCTACAATGAAATACCTATTACAATGAAAGAAAACTCGAATATAGAGATGAATTTTCTTTCCATTATAAAATCATCACTCAAAACTAGAACACTCTAAACTATAAATCTAATAGTGCAGCTTTTCTAAAAGCTAACACATGAAGTCTGCTACAAATAATCTAGTCCTAAAAATTGTTTCTTTCCGGTATCCCGAGCTACCCTAAATTTTTGGCCCGACCCTAAATGTTTTATGGCCTTGAAGATTTTGTTTCAATTTTGTAACAAAAAGTTGCAAAACTGTGTTTTTTATGCTTTAAACATTACTGATGCTCTAAAGGCATAACCGCCTCATTTGTATTCATTTTTGACACAAAAATAATTTCCGAAAAGTCCCACTTAGAAAAAAAACAACAAAATACTGACCTACATACACTAATACTTTTAGTAAGTTACGGCAAAAACACAATCTTTTTACGCCTTATGGCAGTGACATAAATTGAGATACCGTTGTAGAAAATGATAAGTTTAGGGCAACATGAATTAACATTAGTAGTTTTGAATTATTTTAAGTATAATTGCAATATATGACTTTGATAAACTGTCTGCAGCATTACACAAACAAGAATTGGTCATACTATTAGCCAAATTTCAGCATACAAACTAGTTGGTGTAACATGCATACATCTAAATTTGGAATAGATATGTCTGCCTGTATGAAATATGGAGTATTCCATCCAACTTTTTTCTCCCGTACACACAAAGTATCTTCAATAACTCTTTCATTCTTATTGTAACTATTATAGTCTCAAATATCTGTATGAATTAGAAATATTTTGTACTTCTTACGTATTCTATAAATGCTTGAATCCCATTCGTATTGACCCTGATGTTTTCATATTGGCCCGAATTGTGTTATCTTAGCTCAGATGAGTTTTGTATTGGCTACAGTATACACTGTATGGTAACTTCACAACGGTAGCCGTGTGTTTAGATTTGTCCAATATGGCCGCTCAACGCAAAAAATAATGGAACATCATGTAAGTTCTTAAAGATATTTAATACGTCTTGCTACGTTTCGTTACCAAACTCTGTTCAGTAACACTGGTAATGTCCAAATAAGTAATCGCCAGACTGACATGGCGATCGGAATCATACTTAGCATAAAAATATATTATAAACCCATGGAAAGTGTTCAATGTCGCGTCAGATGTTCCAAACTTTCATTTTTATTATGTATAAAATCAAATTATTTTGACTAAATTGGTATAAATATACTTTATAATAACCTCTAGTATTAGTATACATAAACTGTGATATGTACAAAGAACCTAAAATTCAAAAGGACACAAAACGTATAGTGTCGTGAAAACATAAATACAACGGTTTGGAAAACAAGTGTACACCGGTTTGGATGATTTAATCTCTTTGGATGTTTTTGTTCATTTTGTGCATATTTTCTAAGCATTTACTTATTCCTCTTCTAAACAAGCAATTGACAAATGTGATTATCAAAGAACATTTTTTTTTTAAAGAGACGGTAGATGGAACCCATGGTTTCAAAAACGAACTACTTGAATATGTAACCGGCCTGGTACTCATAACGTACTTAAACTCGTTTCAACCTACATCGTGCAGGAATGTGAATTAAGTTGCTATCCAAACCGGTGCATATACTAAATCCAGTCCGTTAACAGCTTTTCAATTACTTGTATCCAAACCGTTACAAACCTGATACATGTGATTGACTTACGATGGTATTTTTTCTCAAGAAAACCATACTTGCAGTTTAGAGACAGTTGACAAGATATGTGAAAATGTTTCTTCTATCTTCATAACTGATTTTTCTAATACAGTTACAGTAAAGTTTTTTGATATTTTACATCATTTAAAAGTTTCGCTTCTTGATTCCCTAGATCTACACGTTTTTATCATTTAGTAATTAAAACTGAATGATCTGATCTTTTTATATCGAATAACTTGAACCTTAGAATGAAAACTGAAAACATAATAAATCTTAATGTAAAAATTACGTAATGTTTTTGACATTTTTTTTTTGCACGGGAGAGGCCATATTGGACAGATCCAAACACACGGCTACCGGTGAAGTTACCATACAGTTGGTATATATGCTTCATACAATATACGAATGAATGTAATATTGTGTCCAGTATTGCATATCTGAATAATAAAAGTTCATATTATAACCACTTCCGCGGACGTGAAGTTTGTTATTAAACCCCATATTTTATACTTAAATATGTATGATTGCTCCCAAGTTAGAAGTTGACGTTTACAAACTTGAGCGGCATTATTAATTAACGTCTGTTCTCGCCTTTACCCTGATCCAAATTGTCCAACCAAAAGTCTAAGGTCTACACAAATAAAAGGTATAAATAATAGGTAGAGCGCATATCTACGTGTAGCAGGGCCGTTAGGCTAATTCAAGACGTATGTTCACTGTGACGATTTGTAATCAAAACCCTGAAAGGATTAATAGCCAGTGCTTATTGAGTAATATATCAGGATTAGGGCTAGGGTTAACTTCGACTTTCCTAGAATATGGCACCACTTTATGCTGTTAACCAATCAAAACGCTGTCTCACCATGTTGTTAATCAATCAAAGCGCACGTAATTTCATTTATGCGTGTTGCATTATGAGTAGAATTTTAGGAATGCGCGAGAGTGGGTTCATGTATAAAATAAAGTAAGCGGAGTGATTACGAATATTTCGAATGTGAATATAAAGTTCATAATTATTCTAGAATATGTTGCTGCTTGTTTAAAACAGAAGTCCTCAGTTGCTCACGCACTCAAACACTACCAAGATTATAAAAAATAAATATCGGACTATTTTTTACACGTCCAGAATATTTGTGTAATGCGGTCACATAGAAATAGAAGGACAACTCAAACGACGCGAGGTTGAAACTTGGTAGTTGATTTTGAGCTATAGCTAGTTGTTCAACACTGGCTAATTAAAAAGACACTGTGTTTGAACTCATCCATCTTCCGGTTCTGATTCATGGGGAGATGTTGACAGTTTCTTGCAGAGAATAGGTACTAAGTACTTATATAGAGCCTAGGAACACTGATTACGTTAACTGCCCGCCATACTAATATTCACATTCTTTTAAATACATTGTACTTGTTTCTTATATAATATGTATTTGTCATCTGTTTGACGTATTGGAGGTGAAACAAAGTCACTGTATTTTTAGTATTACACTTGTATTAACATTTTTACTATTGCGGTGTTTTGTGTATTATGTTTATGTAAAGCGTTGATTGGCTTTATCTGTCGATAACGAAAGAAGAAATTTAGATGTTTCAGCAAGAAAAGCTAACACGTACGAACCTCTGATTCATGTGGGGAAGTTGGCAGTTACTTGTGGAGAACAGGTTTGTACTAGTACAGAATCCAGGAACACTGGTTAGGTTAACTGCCCGCTGTTACATAACTGAAGAACGATAAACCCAAAAGAGAGAAAAAAGTGCATGCCTAAATAATGTAGCGTTTCATGTTGTAAATGTCTATATATAAATGTAATATTATTTAAACCAATGTCAGAATACACGAGGTACACATTTTCTACAATGGAAATAAAAGCTCGTAACTTTCTGGCAAACAATATAATTACTATGTTAGGTCGAAATCTGTATGAAAAATTATCATTTCATTGCTACATTAACGTGATCCTACTCATCAGTGCACTAGTGAGTTTTAACGTGCAATGTATCGAAACAGCCTAGAGAAGCGAGACCAGGAGACCTTTGATTTTGGTCTAAATGAATGGAAACTCTCAGAACAGCCTTATGAGTATGTTTCGCTCATAAATAATACTACATCATTTACAAAACGATTGCAACAATCATTTAACGGTCCATGATTATGAGCGAGATATACTCATAAGGCTATTCAAAGATCTCCTTGTTTACCTGATCCTATGCTCTTTCAAACAAAATGCACATTTGCACTGATGAGCAACATCACGTTAATCTAGCATCTAAAACGATCATTTTCCATACTGATTTCGTCGTAACATAGTGACTATATTGTTTGCCAGAAAATGACGGCCTTTAATTTTCACTGTAGAACAGGTGTCCCTCGTGTATTCTGACTTACTGTTTATAGTTCTTGTGTGTCTGTGTGAGTTAGGTTTTATCAAAATTTTATTTCCGAGAGGCAAAATTCTATCATTATATGAACATTACAACCATCAATTGAAAGCGCATGAATATAAGAGCGTTAAACTTATAAGGCTGTCCTGCAAGTTTCCATTCATTTAGTGTCAAACGAAATGTGTCGTAGGCTAGATTATTATACGTTCTTTGCAACGACACCTTTAACATTGCACTGTCGAGCAGCATAACGTTAAATATAGCATATAATACGGCCCGGGTACGTTTCTTGAATTAAAGAGACATCTGTTAATTATAGGCATTTATAATCAATTCGTAATTTATTAAATAAATTAAAATTTGGATTTCCACTAATGAGTTACAATTATTGTGTCAAATAAATGAATGTTCGAATCGAGCTTTTCTCTAGCTACTTAGAGGGGCACGCGTCTAATACCTTAACTGATATGTTGGAAGCCAATCTAAACGGAAACGTTTATAACGTAAATTTTAAGTCGCACAATTTGTAAATGGATCAGAGACACGTTTCTTAACACAATTATTTACATAAAGCTTCATGCTATCATAGTATACATACATACGATAGGTCTCACTAAGTGCGCAATTTGTGCAACTTTTGCATCAATGTATTGTGCCTGTCACCAATATTTTCTTTGTTTATTGTAGAAAAACCATAAAAATGCCATATGACCAATAGCTGAAAGATATATAATACAATGGCTTTGGTCTCTTCTGATGTTTTTCGGTTTCACTTTCTGATTTTTCCTGCATTGGTGACAATGCATTTGTGTGGAATTTTCAAATTTACATGCCCATGCCCCAATAATTTTCAGTCTAAAATTCCCTACATGTTTTAGTAATGCTGTCCTCCTTAAATCCTAACATTCTGTTAATAGCTCTGGTCTGTTTGTGGACTTTCTGTTTGAATTAGGCCTCATTAAAGCTTGTTTTCTGTAAGACCGAATTGCATCATTTACAAAACGATTGCAACAATCATTTAACGGTCCATGATTATGAGCGAGATATACTCATAAGGCTGTACTGGGAGTTCACAATCGCTTAGATCCAATTCAAAGATCTCCTTGTTTAGCTGCTCCTATCTCTTTCAAACAATACCTTACACATTAAAATGCACATTTGCATTGATGAGCAACATCACGTTAATCTAGCATCTAGAACGATCATTTTCCATGCTGATTCCGTCGTAACATAGTGACTATATTGTTTGCCAGAAAATGACGGCCTTTAATTTTCATTATAGAACAGGTTTCCCTTGTGCATTCTGACATACTGTTTATAGTTCTTGTGTGTCTGTGTGAGTTAGGTTTTATCAAAATTTTATTTCCGAAAGGCAAATTTCTATCATGAGATGAACATTATAATCATCAATTGAAAGCGCATGATTATAAAAACGTTAAACTTATAATGCTGCCCTGCAATTTTCCATTCATTTAGAGCCAAACGAAGGGCGTCGTAGTCTAGATTATCATACGTTCTTTGCAATGACACCTTTAACATTAAACTGCACATTTGCACTGGTGAGCAGCATAACATTAAATATAGCATATAATACGGCCAGGGTACGTTTCTTGAATTAAAGAGACACTGGTAAGCATAGGCATTTATAATAAATTCGTAGTTTATTACATTAATTGAAATTGGGATTTCCACTAATGATTTATTATCATTGTGTCAAATAAATGAATGTTCGAATCGTGTCTTTCCCTAGCTCCTTAGAGGCGGACGCGTCTAAAATCTTAACTGATATGTCGGAAGCCAATCTAGACGGAAACGTTTGTAACGTAAGCTATAAGTAGCAAAAACTTTAAATGGATATCAGAGACACTATTTTAGTACAAATGTTTACGTAAAGCTTCATGCTATCATTTTACAAACATATACATTATAGGCCAGTCATTTGCTGATGATACGGGACAGGTCTCACTTTGTGCAATATTTGCATCAAAATCTTGTGTTTGAAACCAATATTTTCTTTGTTTTATTGTAGAAAAAACATAAAAATGCCATACGTCGAATTGTAATACAATCGCTTTGCTTTCATCTGATATTTTTCAAAATTGGTTTCACTTTCTGATTTTCACCGCAATGGTGTCAAGGATCTGTTCTAGACCAAAACACCTTCTGTAGACAAGATTGAGACTCTTGTTGGGTACCTTAGATATCCCGAGGGCCGGGACAGGTCATATAGATATTCTTCGAACTAAGAAAATATGACTATTTTTACCATGTCGGAAAGGTTTCTGATGAAGTTCGAGCCTCTTTTACCAAAACATATACCCGTATCATGCATGGACATGTCGGTATGGGTCCTGGCTATCGATTACTATGTTCATATACATTGGATAGTCAAAGGGGTTGGGACAGGGCGTTTAAGCACCATGTGGTCTTATGACTTCATATTTTACCATGTTTAGGAGGTTTTGACCAGGTTCGAGCACCCTATGTCATACATGGTCATATGGGTGTGAGTCCTAGCTATCGACTGAGACCATGTTTAAGTACGTGGGTAGCCATACAGATGAAGACAGGTCAAATAAAGTTACTAGGTAGGGTTTTTAACTATGAAAATCATTCACATGATTCAAAATGTAAAAATGAATGATTTCATAATATTGCAGTAGTTGATTGTGCTGATGTGTATTTACAAACAGCAGACACGGTTTGATTGAGTCTGTTCATGAGAGGTAATGAAACGCGCAACACTCCTCACATTTAAGCGGATCTTTGTTATCACTTAATGGGATGCATGATCATAACATATTGCAAGAAAATACAACAACGTCGATTCCTAGTACGGGGAGACAATTAACGGTTGCCATTGAGAAAGATGCCATTGTGATAGCTGAAGGTGAAAAAGCGTTGCGTTTTTAAAGAGGTTCAGTATTCATACTTTACTGTTAATAGTAACAAAATTGCACACAACAGATTGTTGTATTTCATACCAATAACCGTGTATGTAATTATGTTTATCAGGTCCTATACAATGCTTTAATGGATTTTAATGGAACAAAAACCTTACAATTAAGTACAGCTTGGGAAAAAAGACAATGTTTTAGATAATTAAAAGGCTATTTACATAAAATATGTAACAATGTTAGGTTTAAAAAGACTCAAGGAGGTAGGACAAAAATCCTTCCAGTGTCAGCTTTATCTATTTAGACATAAATATAGTCATATGACCGATTAGATTGCAACTGATATCATTTCAAAATGAAACTGTTTAAACTAAACTGTTAGTGTTAAACAAATAAATTCCTGTGTACACATTTGTTTATATTTCTGCAATTTCTTGAAAATGGTTTTGTAATATTCTATGTTTTATACAATCCTCACAGCACTTTCACAGAGCAAGGGGAAACTCCTTATTTTTCATTTTATTGGAGATAATAAAAAGTTTTTGATCAAGCAAAAAATTTCTCGTATGATCATGCATAGTGTGCATGCTGACATGACATGATGTAATATGCCATACTTAGTCATTAACATCTATATTCTAAATTTACGTCAATTACTTTATACTATACTAAAGCCACATGTACCTAACAAAGTACTGACATTCCGTTATTTAAATTAAACCATCATCTGTTGTGCCCATCCTCATGTAAGTAGTCTAAGCACTGTTTCTTCAAACCATGAATTAGTCGAACATTACTCTCTTCGAATCAGTCTTAAGACGGATGCTTCCAGAGGATTTACATATAGGTTTACAGCAGTGAATTGGGTGTAACTGCCTGTACTTTGTCTTAGTGTCGTTATTATTTATGATCCTTTAAAATCATGAATACCATTCAACGTTTCTGCATAACAGAGTTCCGCTTAAGTCAGTGCAAGTGAATGTGAAAATTGTAGCACATATCATTACCTTGCATAAATAGATTCAGACAAACCGAACCTGTTACCATCTTCTTGAGATGTTTTCAGTAAAAGGATCTCGTCATAAATTATGCTATCACAACTACTGTCTGTAAGTGTTATGTGGCGGCTGTGCAACCTCAGTCCGTACTTTGACTTAGTGTAGTTATTATTTCTTTTCATTTGGGGTATTGGAGTTAATTCAATGTTTATGTATTTGTATAACAGATTACCGCATGAACCACTGCTCTAGCAGAGGATCTCTTTATATATTTAATTAAAACCGATATCCTTAATTTGTAATAAAGGACTACCTATTGGGAACCAAGAGTTTAAAGTTTGTTCTCAGTTGGAGTTTCACACAAGATATTACATTTTACTAAGGATTCATGGGAGAAAAAGTGTACTGGTCAAACATGCTAGCACACAATAACATGTATGAAACTGTAAGGAAACAAACAGAAATAACCCAAGGCTTTCCCTCTCCTACTTCAAATAAAAAATTTCAAATGTTTCTTGAAGGCCAAGATCTATGAAACAGCGTAATATTCTCTTATAATGTCTTGAAATCCTTTAAGAAAGAAGTGCCAGTTAAAGTATTCGGTTATAAATCTTATTGATATTCAAGTCTATTTACTAAATGACTGAATTTCATGCATCGCAAAACAGATATCTAATTTGTAGCGCTCTGACAACAACGTGGGGGAGGCATACTCTAAATGATTTACGAGTTTAAAATCGTTGACAGGAATGCTGAAAATAAGTGATTTCACGATTTGTCCACAAATATAAAAACTTGAGGACTGACGAAAATGGATTTCTAAGTCGGTGAAGTAGGAAATTTGATATTGCGTATGGTCTTCTTTTAGACAGCAGACGGATATTTACAACTATAGCTGCAGTTATTAGGGATCTCCACGATCTTTTCAATTGTTTTGCATAAAACACACACAAAAACAAAAACAAGACAAGAGTGTGACAGGAACAGCCGTGTTAACAGAACGCATCCTTTACCTTATACCAAAACCCTATATCGGTATATGTATGGAGCTGTAAATTACATATAGCTCTAGACCAAGTAAAACATAGCAATGAAGACAAAGCAAACATTTTAATGACGACAGTGGGTTACCGCCTAGGAACGGTCAATGTGGAATTTAAACCGGCTAGAAACGTGCTGAATCTCACTGATAATCCAACAGGGTAAAGAACTGCCGGTCATAGAGTTTCCAACATTTTCACCAGACACAAAGAGATATGTCATAAATTATTTTAACATTTTATCTCATAATTTAACTAAGTACAAAAGGATAACAGCCATGACTCATTGCTGCGAAGTTTGTAAACAGCTGATAAACCTAGGCCTTATCGCAAAATTGTTTAGATTATATTTTTTAGATTTATATTATTTAAGTACTGCTATGTTCTGGTAATGTTGCCCTTCCTATTAGATATATATTTTTGTTTTTGACCCCTTTGGGTCATGGAGTTCAATTATAAAGTTCTTCTCAAGCTGTTTATAGGGGACGTATGAAATATAGCATTATTTTGCAATTTTGACATCTCTATTTATATACAAAACATACACTTATTTTAAATGTAAATGTTTTGCAATATTTTGAAAAAGACAAAACGAGCCACAATTGATACGGCCTTACTAAAATGAAACACTTTAGCAGTATATCTATGACTGTGTAAATATTTGACATATACACACGTTATGCATAAATAAAGAAAACTAATTAGACACAATGGAGAAAACAAACAAATAAAAGAACATTTTATTTACTTTGATAACTATGCTAGATCAAACATGTGGAGTTTCTCAAAAATGATTAGTTCAAAACGTCTTCTACGTAACAAAGCCCTCACTTATCTTTCAGAGGTCAGACATATTAATGCTTAAATTTTAAAACTCTCTCGATTTGTTTAAAATTATTTCACAACTGCTTCTAATGTTTGACAGGTAATTGGACATTTCATCAAATGACACTGTCGTTCGCCTATAATAATAGGAGTAACTGGTGTCTGCAGGGGTAATTTTAGGAATTCTTCTTACAAAATGTGGAATAATTTCCGTCATATGGGTAGTATAATGCGCTCATCATCCCAGAATATTTCAAATTAATCTTATTATCATTCTCAAATAGTTTATCAACAAATATAAGTAATTTTTCAAGTTCAATTTTATTAAGTTAAGGATGTTTTCTCTAGCACGCACTTTAGCGGATACAATTAAGCTTTCTATGTAAAGTTATGACGGAACACATTGATCCAAAAGAAATTTAACTTAAGGATAAAAAGCTGGAACTTAACAAAGCTGATACCTCAGATTTTAGAAGCGTCCGTTTTTAACTTACATTTATAACTTGTTAACGGTGATGTAGAAATACAAATATGATTCAACTTTAATATTGTCATTTTCCACTACCTGGATTGAGATGTCTCTTGAGCAACATCATAGTGGATATGTATGTCAGAGTTTAGCATGTTCATAGACACATGTTTTTAATTATATAAATCTCTATATTACGAAAACGTTGTTACATCAGCGTTACCGCTATTATAAACTAGGGAGGGCTTTCACAGAATTATACAGTAGGTTGTCCAACCTTTTAAAGAAGTATGACACAAAACAATTCTTATAGTTGGTCTTACAAACCCCGTACACTGCTATGAGGGGGTTTAGTTTATAACCTACGGTGATTGATCATAAAACCAATTTCATCAATATTTGTAAAAGATGTTAGAAATTTTATAGACAAAATCTATAAAGCACAGTACATGTTTGGTGTTTGAAAAATCTAAAGTTAGTCACTACCCTTTCCTATAACTAGTCAAGATCATGGCTTCTCATATGACACCAGTACTGGTTTTTCAAGGAAGCGGACTCGAGAGCGGTTACAATAAGCTAGAAACTTTCATCACAGTCGAGATTAAACAAATTAGTATAAACTAAAATTCCAACAAAATGAATATGATATTTTGCTCCAATCAAACTTACATTCTAACTAAGATTTAAGTAAGTTCCATGCAACGACTGTTTCTAAGATAAAATGAAATCTGCATTTATCATACAAAGTGTTAAAACTAGACGTGGATAGATAATGATACATTAATACAAAAAGTGATACAAATAGAAGTATAAAAAGCTGATGACTGAGTAATATTTTGTACTGTAAAGAAATGAATGTTTCTCCAGTATAACGAAATGACTCTTCGAGAGAAATTGTTCGAGCTTTATGTTGGATAACTTCGTGTTATAATGTTAAAAGAAAAATAGTTTGAACTAGGCCAGGTTTACATTTCCGTGTATGTAGTTCAATATAATGAGTAACATTTATAAGGAAAACCGTTGCAATTCACAAAACAAATAGTTTAAACTAGATCAAAATGACCAGCGGGAAGTTAGCAGTAGAACAGTAACAGCAGTAACAGCAGTATTACTGCTATTACTGCTAGAACGTTATAGCAGTAATAGCAGTAATACTGCTGTTACTGCCGGAACGTTATAGCAGTAACAGCAGTATTATTGCTACTACTGCTGGAAGTTATAGCAGTAGCAGCAGTATTACTGCTATTACTGTTGTAAAATTATAGCAGTAACAACAGTATTACTGCTGTTACTGTTGGCAGTTTTAGCAATAACAACAATATTACTGATGCTACTATTGGAAGTTATAGCAGTACCAACAATAGTTGGAAGTTGCGCAAAGTACAACATGAAATAAATTTTATCACTTTATGCATTCTTGGCCATCGAAAAATTTTCAAAGCTGTTCTTTTTATAATGTTTTTGTCTTTTTATGTCTCAGGAAACGGGCTTCAAGCCCTCATGCTGCTGTTATTCACAACTTTTATGCAGAATTTAGGATGCATTTCACGATATCGATATATTGTTGGTATGTTTGTTCAAAAAGTCCTACATATTACATTGCCGGCGGATGTTCAGGATACCAATGGCATCATATTTTTTAAAAGTTTTTTTAATGTCCGAAATGGGCTCAAATCTTTATTACTGCTGTAATTCACAGCGTCCAGTGGGATTTTGGGACGAAACAAAACATGTTGATATACTGCTGGTATGTATGTAAATGTAACAGTACATTTAACATAGCCGAGGATATTCAGGATGCCGACGGCATACGTCCAAAGAAGGCCTCATCGCGGAATTAGAACATGTTTTCATACTCAGTTAATGCTTTATTCTGCACCGAAACGATGCCCTTAAGCCAATGTATGGTTATTTTAGGTCATTGTTGGGGTCTTTATAAGATACGAAATGAAATCAGTTTCAGCACTTTATGCATAATGTTTAGACAAAGAATAGTGAAATGTCCGGAAAAATCTGAATTTAAAGCATTTTATAGGTGTACGGAAATGGGCTCGAATCCTTGTTACTGCTGTTATTCTCAGCGTCCAAGAGGACTTGAGGATGAATCAAACCAGGTGGATATATTGCTGGTATGTATGTTCAAATAAAAGTATATATTTCATTGCCGACGGATAATAAATATACCGGCGGCATACGTCCAAAGAATACCACATCACGAAATTGGAACATGCTTTGGTGGTCAGTTACTGCTGTTTTCTGCGCCGAAACGATGCCCTTAAAACAAAATTTGGTCTTCTTAAGTCATCATTAGGGCCTTTATGAGATGTAAAATGATTTTCGTTTCAGCAATTTATGTATAATGTGCCGACGTCGAACAGTGTAATGTGTTGAAAATCGTAATTTAAAGCATTTATCAGGTGTCCATAAATGGACTCTAATCCTTATTACTGCTGTAAATTACAGCGCCAAGGTGGACTAGAGGATAAATAAATACATGTGGATATATTACTGCTATGTATGTCTAAACGATAGCATTTTTTTCACGGTGTTCGACGGCATACGTCCAAAGAAGACCTCATCACGAAATAGATACACATGAGACACGATTTGGTCTCCTACGGTCATTGATGAAGTCTCAATTATATACAAAATAAAATTAGTTTTAGCAGTTTATGCTTTATATTACTGCGAAGAACGGCAAAATCTGTTGAAAATCGTAATTTTAAGCATTTTTCAGACGTCCAAAAATGAGCTCGAATCCTTGTTACTGCTGTAATTCACAGCGTCCTTAAGGACTTGTGAGGATAAATAAAACCATGGGGATATATTGCTTGTGCATATGTTCAAATGATAGTATATACAACACTGCCGGCGGATTTGAAGAATGCCGACGGCATACGTCCAAAGAAGACCTTATCTGTAATCTGGAACATGTTTTGGTGGTCAGTTACTGCTGTATTTTGCGTCGAAACGATCATCTCAAACAATTATTTAGTCATCTAATGTCATTGTTGAATTAAGTTTTAGCAATTTATGCAAAATGTGCTGACGAAAAACAATGAAATGTGTTGAAAATCGTAATTTCCTGCATTTTTCATGTGTCCGAAAATGGGCTCGAATCCTTGTTACTGCTGTAATCCACAGCGTCCAGGAGGACATGAGGATGAATCAAACTATGTGTATATATTGCTGTTATGTATGTCCAAATAAAAGTACATATTGCATTGCCGACCGATTTTCAAGATGCCGACGGCCTACGTCGAAAACACGCCTCATTACAAATTTGAAACATATTTTGGTGCTTAGGTGCTGCTGCATTCTGCGCCGAAACGATGCATATGAGACACGATTTGGTCTTCTAAGGTCATTGATTAAGTCTCTGTTATATACAAAATAAAATTATTTTCAGCAGTTTATGCTTTATATTAACTAGAAAAAAAGTAAAATCTGTTGAAAATCGTAATTTTAAGCATTTTTCAGATGTTCAAAGATGGGCTCGAATCCTTATTACTACTGTAATTCACAGCGTCCTGAAGGACTTGAGGATAAATAAAACCGTGTGGATATATTGTTTGTGCATATGTTCAAAAGATAGTATATACAACATTGCCGGCGGATCTGAAGAATGCCGACGGCATACGTCTAAAGAAAACCTCATCTGTAACCTGGAACATGTTTTGGTGGACAGTTACTGTTGTATTTTTCGTCGAAGCGATCCCCTCAAACAATTATTGATTTATCTAATGTCGTCATTGTTGATGCTTTTCGGAGATATAAAATGAATTAAGTGTTAGGAATTTATGCAATATGTGCCGATGAAGAACAAAGAAATGTGTTGAAAATCGTAAATTCAAGCATTTTTCAGGTGTCCGAAAATGGGCTCGAATCCTTGTTACTGCTGTAATCCACAGCGTCCAGGAGGACATGAGGATGAATCAATCTATGTGGATAAATTGCTGGTATGTATGTCCAAATAAAAGTACATATTGCATTGCCGTTCGATTTTCAGGATGCCGACGGCATACGTCGAAAAAATGCCTCATCACAAAAATGAAACATATTTTGGTGCTTAGATGCTGCTGTATTCTGCGCCGAAACGATGCACATGAGACACGATTTGGTCTTTGATGAAGTCTCTATTATATACAAAATAAAATTAGTTCTAGCAGTTTATGATTTATATTACTGCGAATAACGGTTCAATCTGTTGAAAATCGTAATTTTAAGCATTTTTCAGACGTCAAAAATGGGCTCGAATCCTTATTACTGCTGTAATTCACAGCGTCCTGAAGGACTTGAGGATCAATAAAAACATGTGAATATATTGCTTGTGCATATGTTCAAATGATAGTATATACAACATTGCCGGCGGATTTGAAGAATGCCGACGGCATACGTCTAAAGAAGACCTCATCCGTAATCTGGAACATGTTTTGGTGGTCAGTTACTGCTGTAATTTGCGTCAAAACGGTCCCCTCAAACTATTATTTAGTCATCTAATGTCATCGTTGAGACATTCATAATATATGAAGTGAATTTAGTTACAGCAATTTATGCAAAATGTGCCGACGAAGAACAGTGAAATGTATTGAAAATCTTGATTTTAAGCAATTTTTAGGTGTCCGAAAATGGGCGCGAATCCTTGTTACTGCTGTAATTCACAGCGTCCATGGGGACTTGAGGATGAATCAAACTATGTGGATATATTGCTGGTATGTATGTCCAATTAAAAGTATATATTGCATTGCCCACCGATTTTCAGGATGCCGAAGGCAGACGACGAAACAACGCCTCATCACAAAATTGAAACATATTTTGATGCTTAGATGCTGCTGTATTCTGCGCCGAAACGATACATATGAGACACGATTTGGTATCCTCAGGTCATTGATGAAGCCCCATTTATATACAAAATAAAATTAGTTTTAGCAGATTATTCTTTATATTACTACGAAGAACGGCAAAATCTGTTTAAAATCGTAATTTTAAGCATTTTTCAGACGTCCAAAAATGGGCTCGAATCCTTGTTACTGCTGTAAATCACAGCGTCCTGAAGGACTTGAGGATAAATAAAATCATGTGGATATATTGCTTGTGCATATGTTCAAATGATAGTATATACAACATTGTCGGCGGTTTTGAAGAATGCCGACGGCATACGTCTAAAGAAGACCTCATCTGTAATCTAGAACATGTTTTGGTGGTCAGTTGCTGCTGTATTTTGCGCCAAAACGATCCCCTCAAACCATTTTTTAGTCATCTAATGTCATTGTTGAGGCCATTATGAGATATAAAATGAATTTAGTTTTAGCAGTTTATGCAATATGTGCCTACAAAGAACAAGGAAATGTGTTGAAAATCGTAAAAAGCATTTTTCAGGTGTCCGAAAATGGGCTCGAATCCTTGTTACTGCTGTAATCCACAGCGTCCAGGAGGACATGAGGATGAATCAAATTATGTCGATATATTGCTGGTATGTATGTCCAAATAAAAGTACATATTGCATTGCCGGCGGATTTTCAGGATGCCGACGGCATACGTTGAAAAAACGTCTCATCACAAAATTGAAACATATTTTGATGCTTAGATGCTGCTGTATTCTGCGCGGAAACGATGCACATGCGACACGATTTGGTCTCCTAAGGTCATTGATTAAGTCTTTATTATATACAAAATAAAATAAGTTTTAACAGTTTATGATTTATATTACTGGGAATAACGGTACAATCAGTTGAAAATCTAATTTTAAGCATTTGTCAGACGTCCAAAAATTGGCTCGAATCCTTGTTACTGCTGTAATTCACAGCGTCCTGAAGGACTTGAGAATAAATAAAACCATGTGGATATAATGCTTGTGTATATGTTCAAATGATAGTATATACAACATTGCCGGCAGATTTGAAGAATGCCGACGGCATACGTCTAAAGAAGACCTCATCTGTAATCTGGAACATGTTTTGGTGGTCAGTTACTGCTGTAATTTGCGTCGAAACGATCCCCTCAAACCATTATTTAGTCATCTAATGTCATCGTTGAGACTTTCATAATATATGAAGTAAATTTAGTTTTAGCAATTTATGCAAAATGTGCCGACGAAGAACAGTGAAATGTATTGAAAATCTTGATTTTAAGCAATTTTTAGGTGTCCGAAAATGGGCGCGAATCCTTGTTACTGCTGTAATTCACAGCGTCCATGGGGATTTGAGGATGAATCAAACTATGTGGATATATTGCTGGTATGTATGTCCAAATAAAAGTACATATTGCATTGCCGGCGGATTTTCATGATGCCGACGGCATACGTCGAATCAACGCCTCATCATAAAATTTAAACATATTTTGGTGCTCAGATGCTGCTGTATTCTGCGCCGAAACGATACACATGAGACACGATTTGGTCTCCTAAGGTCATTGATGAAGTCTCTATTATATACAAAATAAAATTAGTTTTAGCAGTTTATGCTTTATATTACTGCGAAGAACGGCAAAATCTGTTGAAAATCGTAATTTTAAGCATTTTTCAGACGTCCAAAAATGGGCTCGAATCCTTGTTACTGCTGTTATTCACAGCGTCCTGAAGGACTTGAGAGTAAATAAAATCATGTGGATATATTGCTTGTGTATATGTTCAAATGATAGTATATACAACATTGCCGGCGGATTTGAAGAATGCCGACGGCATACTTCTAAAAAAGACCTCATCTATAATCTAGAACATGTTCTGGTGGTCAGTTACTGCTGTATTTTGCTCCGAAACGATCCCCTCAAACTATTATTTAGCCATCTAATGTCATTGTTGAGGCCTTTATGAGATATAAAATGAATTTAGTTTTAGCAATTTATGCAATATGTGCCGTCGAAGAATAATGAAATGTGTTGAAGATCTTGATTTTAAGCAATTTTTAGGTGTCCGAATATAGGTTCGAATCCTTGTTACTGCTGTAATTCACAGCGTCCATGAGGACTTGAGGATGAATCAAACTATGTGGATATATTGCTGGTATGTATGTCCAAATAAAAGTACATATTGCATTGCCGGCGGATTTTCAGGATGCCGACGGCATACGTCGAAACAAAAACGTCTTATCACAAAATTGAAACATGTTTTTGTTCTTAGATTTGGTGTATTAGAATTGCGCCGAAACGATGCACATGAGTCACGATTTGGTCTTCTTAGGTCATCGTTGAAGTCTTTATTATATACAAAATAAAATCAATTTTAACAGTTTATGCCTTGTATTCCGGCGAGGAAGGGTTAAATGTGTTGAATATCGTAATTTTGAGCATTTTTTCAGATTTTCAAAAATAGGCTCGAATCCTCGTTATTGCTGTAATTCACAGCATCCTGGAGGAGGATAAATCATAATAATGTATATAATGATAGTTCATATCACATTATGAACTGCTAACCTATAAATTTGACAGCGTCTAGCTAGAGCTCCAGTAATAATTAGGATGAATAATGAATACTTCTGAAAATGTTATTTGCAAAGTTCGTTTATTCATCAGAAACAGATTTCGCTTTCTTTTTCTTGTTCTAAATACAACTGTACATTGCAACTGACCAGAAACAAAATAGTATGATAAACCGTTCATGACTATAAAAACACTATCGCTAATTTAATTGATTATTAATACCAATTAGCTACTGTGCGTAGTAATGTAGGCCTAATCTTTCATCAATTTTGTGTTTTTACATGATGAAGGATTAAAATAATAAACTTATGCTTTTACTTTAATACTTAGACTGTTTTTGTGCTCATAAATTGCTGAATTCGTTGTACTGATAAAGTAAGTAACAGTAACTTATGGAAATCGCCAAAATTATTTTATAATTTCATATTAAATATATATGTCCGAGCGAGAGCTGTTTACAAAAATATTTACAAAACGTACTTAAAGGCAACTTCATGACAACAAATTACATCTTTCTTTGATCTTATACATTAATAACACAGTACATAACACTATAAGTATATCGGTTACCGGACCTCTAGACTCCGGGTCCGGTTACCGGACGCTAGTCACTACCTTTATATAACTGCGGTCTACTACGATATTTTTTATAAAGGCATTTTCGTTCAATGCATCTTTTTGACAAAGTGTGTTTGCATATAAGATTATAATATTTGTATCAGTCAATCATATTGAGTACAATACATAGATGAAATTCAAGCATTTAACCTGAAAATCAGTCATATTTCAATTTATATTTCATCGCGTAAAAAGGACCGAACAGCGGAAAACAGTAAAATCTGTTCCATGCCGTAATTTTCGGGTTCCATTTCGTTTTAACTCGGGTGTTGTTAAAACATCCAAATTTATCAATTACTTAAATCTATTACCTTAAAATGATGAAAAAGGAGACAAATGTGCGTGTCGTATTGTTGACATGTTTTAAGGGATAAATAGACTAAAAAGTATTCATTCTACATGACGTTAATAAAATTGGAACACAACAGGACACGGTTTAAATGTCTGTGCTTTACAGATTCTTGAAGAACATTTCAGAGCTAAATAAATATAAAGAAAAGTAAGATTTTGTTTCTTGATTATTCTTAATTCCTCCTTGAAGTTGTGAATTAAAGCAGTAACAAGGATTCGAGCTCATTTCGGACACCCGAAAAATGCATAAAATTACGATTTTTAACACGTTTCGTCGCTCTTCGTTGGCACATAAAGAATAAATTGTTTAAACTCAATTCATTTTATATCTCATAAAGGCCTCGAAAATAAGATGACCAAATATTGGTTTGAGGGCACCGTTTTGGGGTAGAATACAGATGTAACTGAGCACCAAAACATGTTCCAGCTTAGACATAAAGTCTTATTTGGACGTATGCTGTAAGATCCGTCGGCAATATGAAATGTATTATTATTTGAAAATAAGTACAAGCAATATATCCACATGGTTTTATTGATCCTGAAGTCCTTCAGGAAGCTGTGAATTACAGCAGTAACAAGGATTCGAGCCCATTTTTGAACATTTGAAAAATGCTTAAAATTACGATTTTCAACAGATTTTACCGTTCTTCGCAGTAATATAAAGCATAAACAGCTGAAACTAATTTTATTTTGTATATAACAGAGACTTCACCAATGACCTTAGGAGACCAAATCGTGTCTCATGTGCATCGTTTCGGTGCAGAATACAGCAGCATCTAAGCACCATAATATGTTTCAATTCTGTGATGAGGTGTGTTTTCGATGCATGCCGTCGGCATCATGAAAATCGGTCGGCACTGCAATATGTACTTTTATTTGGACATACATACCAGCAATTTATCCACATAGATTGATTCTTCTTCATGTCCTCCTGGACGCTGAGGATTACAGCAGTAACAAGGATTCGAGCCCATTTTCGGACACCTGAAAAATGCTTGAAAATTACGATTTTCAACACATTTCATTGTTTTTCGCCGGTACATATTGCATAAATTGCTAAAACTAAATTCATTTTATATCTCAAAAAAGCATCAACAACGACATTAGATGACTAAATAATTGATTAAGAGGATCGTTTCGGCGCAAAATACAGCAGTAACTGACCAGCAAAACAGGTTCCAGATTACAGATGAGGTTTTCTTTAGGAGTATGCCGTCGGCATTCTTCGAATCCGCCGACAATGTTGTATATACTGTCATTTGAACATATGCACAAACAATATATCCACATGGTTTTATTTATCCTCAAGTCCTTCAAGACGCTGTGAATTACAGCAGTAACAAGGATTCGAGCCCATTTTTGAACATTTGAAAAATGCTCAGAATTACGATTTTCATCAGATTTTACCGTTCTTCGCAGTAATATAAAGCATCAACTGCTGAAACTAATTTGATTTTGTATATAACAGAGGCTTCTTCAATGAGCTTAAGAGACCAAATCGTGTCTCATGTGCATCGTTTCGCGGTAGAATACAGCAGCATCTAAGCACCAAAATATATTTCAATTTTGTTATGAGGCGTGATTTCTATGTATGCCGTCGGCATCCTGAAAATCGGACGGCAATCCAATATGTACTTTTATTTGATCATACATACCAGCAATATATTCACATAGTTTGATTCATCCTCATGTCCTCCTTGACGCTGTGGATTACAGCAGTAACAAGAATTTGAGCCCATTTTCGGACACCTGAAAAATGCTTGAAATTACGATTTTCAACACATTTCATTGTTCTTCGTCGGCACATATTGCATAAATTCCTAAAACTTAATTCATTTTATATCTCATCAAGGCCACAACAATGACATTACATGACTAAATAATTGAATGAGGGGATCGTTTCGGCGCAAAATACAGCAGTAACTGACCACCAAAACATGTTCCAGATTACAGATGAGGTCTTCTTTGGACGTATGCCGTCGGCATTCTTCAAATCCGCCGGCAGTGTTGTATATACTTCCATTTGAACATATGCACAAGCAATATATCCCCATGGTTTTATTTATCCCCAAGTCTTTCAGGACGCTGTGAATTACAGCAGTAATAAGGATTCGAGCCCATTTTTGGACGTCTGAAAAATGCTTAAAATTACGATTTTCAACAGATTTTACCGTTCTTCGCAGTAATATAAAGCATAAACTGCTGAAACTAATTTGATTTTGTAGATGACATAGACTTCATCAATGACCTTAGAAGACCAAATCGTGTCTCATGTGCATCGTTTCGGCGCAGAATGCAGCAGCATCTAAGCACCAAAATATGTTTCAATTTTGTAATGAGGCGTGTTTTCGCCGTATGCCGTCGGCATCATGAAAATCGGTCGGCAATCCAATATGTACTTTTATTTGCACATACATACTAGCAATATATCCACATAGTTTGATTCATCCTCATGTCCTCCTGGACGCTGTGGATTACGGCAGTAACAAGGATTCGAACCCATTTTCGGACACATGAAAAATGCAGGAAATTACGATTTTCAACACATTTCATTATTCTTCGTCGGCACATATTGCACAAATTGCTAAAACTAAATTCATATTATATCTCATAAAGGCCTCAACAATGACATTAGATTACTAAATAATTGTTTTAGGGGACCATTTCGACGCAAAATACAGCAGCAACTGACCACCAAAACATGTTCCAGATTACAGATGAGGTCTTCTTTGGACGTATGCCGTCGGCATTCTTCAAATCCGCCGGCAGTGTTGTATATACTATCATTTGAACATATGCACAAGCAATATATCCACATGGTTTTATTTATCCCCAAGTCTTTCAGGACGCTGTGAATTACAGCAGTAATAAGGATTCGAGTCCATTTTTGGACGTCTGAAAAATGCTTAAAATTACGATTTTCAACAGATTTTACCGTTCTTCGCAGTAATATAAAGCATAAACTGCTAAAACTAATTTGATTTTGTATATAACAGAGACTTCATCAATGACCTCAGAAGACCAAATCGTGTCTGGTGTGCATCGTTTCGGCGCAGAATGCAGCAGCATCTAAGCACCAAAATATGTTTTTCAATTTTGTGATGAGGCGTGTTTTCGACGTATGCCGTCGGCATCATGAAAATCGGTCGGCAATCCAATATGTACTTTTATTTGCACATACATACTAGCAATATATCCACATAGTTTGATTCATCCTCATGTCCTCCTGGACGCTGTGGATTACAGCAGTAACAAGGATTCGAACCCATTTTCGGACACATGAAAAATGCAGGAAATTACGATTTTCAACACATTTCATTATTCTTCGTCGGCACATATTGCACAAATTGCTAGAACTAAATTCATGTTATATCTCATAAAGGCCTCAACAATGACATTAGATTACTAAATAATTGTTTGAGGGGACCGTTTCGACGCAAAATACAGCAGTAACTGACCACCAAAACATGTTCCAGATTACAGATGAGGTCTTCTTTGGACGGATGCCGTCGGCATTCTTCAAATCCGCCGGCAGTGTTGAATATACTATCATTTGAACATATGCACAAGCAATATATCCACATGGTTTTATTTATCTCCAAGTCTTTCAAGACGCTGTGAATTACAGCAGTAATAAGGATTCGAGTCCATTTTTGGACGTCTGAAAAATGCTTAAAATTACGATTTTCAACAGATTTTACCGTTCTTCGCAGTAATATAAAGCATAAACTGCTGAAACTAATTTGATTTTGTAGATGACATAGACTTCATCAATGACCTTAGAAGACCAAATCGTGTCTCATGTGCATCGTTTTGGCGCAGAATGCAGCAGCAACGAAGCACCAAAATATGTTTCAATTTTGTGATGAGGCGTGTTTTCGACGTATGCCGTCGGCATCATGAAAATCGGTCGGCAATCCAATATGTACTTTTATTTGCACATACAAACCAGCAATATATCCACATAGTTTGATTCTTCCTCATGTCCTCCTGGACGCTGTGAATTACAGCAGTAACAAGAATTCGAACCTATTTTCGGACACATTAAAAAAAAATGCATGAAATTACGATTTTCAACACATTTCATTGTTCTTCGTCGGCACATATTGCACAAATTGCTAAAACTAAATTCATATTATATCTCATAAAGGACTCAACAATGACATTTGATGACTAAATAATTGCTTCAGGGGACCGTTTCGGCCCAAAATACAGCAGTAACTGACCACCAAAATATTTTCCAGATTACAGATGAGGTCTTCTTTGGACGTATGCTGTCGGCATTCTTCAAATCCGCCGGCAGTGTTGTATATACTATCATTTGAACATATGCACAAGCAATATATCCACATGTTTTTTTTTATCCTGAAGTCCTTCAGGACACTGTGAATTACAGCAGTAACAAGGATTCGAGCCCATTTTTGGACGTCTGAAAAATGCTTAAAATTACGATTTTCAACAGATTTTGCCGTTCTTCGCAGTAATATAAAGCATAAACTGCTAAAACTAATTTTATTTTGTATATAACAGAGACTTCATCAATGACTTCAAGAGACCAAATCGTGTCCCATATGCATCATTTCGGCGCAGAATACAGCAGCATCTAAGCACCAAAATATGTTTCAATTTTTTGATGAGGCGTTTTTTCGAAGTATGCCGTCGGCATACTGAAAATCGGTCGGCAATGCAATATGTACTTTTATTTGCACATACATACTAGCAATATATCCACATAGTTTGATTTATCCTCAAGTACTCATGGCCGTGCGAATTACAGCAGAAACAAGGATTCGAGACTATTTTCGGACACCTAAAACTTGCTTAAAATCAAGATTTTTTAAACATTTCACTATTCTTCGTCAGCACATTTTGCATAAATTGCTGTAACTAAGTTCACTTCATATATTATGAAAGTCTCAACGTTGACCTAAGTTGCTCAAATATTGGCTTAATTAAGAGCATCGTTTCGGCGCAGAATACTGCAGTAACTGAGCACCAAAACGGGTTTCGATTTCGTGATGAGGTCTTCCTTGGACGTATGTCGTCGGCATCCTAGAACACCGTCGGCAATGAAATATATACTATCGTTTGGACATACATAGCAGTAATATATCCACATGGTTTTATTTATCCTCTAGTCCACCTTAGCGCTGTGATTTACAGCAGTAATAAGAATTCGGGCCCACTTTTGGACACCTGATAAATGCTATAAATTACGATTTTCAACACATTACACTGTTCGACGTCGGCACATTATGCATAAATTGCTGAAACGAAAATCATTCTCATAAAGGCCCTAATAATGACTTAAGATGACCAAATATTGTTTTAAGGGCATCGTTTCGGCGCAGAAAACAGCAGTAACTGACCACCAAAGCATGTTCCAATTTCGTGATGTGGTATTCTTTGGACGTATGCCGTCGGTATAATTAATATCCATCGACAATGAAATATATACTTTTATTTGAACATACATACCAGCAATATATCCATCTGGTTTGATTCATCCTCAAGTCCTCTTGGACGCTGAGAATAACAGCAGTAACAAGGATTCGAGCCCATTTCCGTACACCTATAAAATGCTTTAAATTCAGATTTTCCGGACATTTCACTATTCTTTGTCGAAACATTATGCATAAAGTGCTGAAACTGATTTCATTTCGTATCTTATAAAGACCCCGACAATGACCTAAAATGGCCATACATTGGCTTAAGGGCATCGTTTCGGTGCAGAATAAAGCATTAACTGAGTATGAAAACATGTTCTAATTTCTCGATGAGGCCTTCTTTGGACGTATGCCGTCGGCATCCTGAATATCCGTAGGCTACTTTTACATACATACCAGCAGTATATCAACATGTTTTATTTCATCCCAAAATCCCATTGGACGCTGTGAATTACAGCAGTAATAAAGATTTGAGCCCATTTCGGACATTATAAAAACTTTAAAAAAAAATATGATGCCATTGGTATCCTGAACATCCGCCGGCAATGTAATATGTAGGACTTTTTGAACAAACATACCAACAATATATCGATATCGTGAAATGCATCATAAAGCCTGCATAAAAGTTGTGAATAACCGCAGCACGAGGGCTTGAAGCCCGTTTCCTGAGACATAAAAAGACAAAAATATTATAAAAAGAACAGCTTTGAAAATTTTTCGATGGCTAATAATGCATACATTGATAAAATTTATTTCATGTTGTACTTTGCGCAACTTCCAACTACTGTTGGTACTGCTATAACTTCCAATAGTAGCATCAGGAATATTGTTGTTGTTGCTAAAACTGCCAACAGTAACAGCAGTAATACTGTTGTTACTGCTATAACTTTACAACAGTAATAGCAGTAATACTGCTGCTACTGCTATAACTTCCAGCAGTAATAGCAATAATACTGCTGTTACTGCTGTTACTGTTCTACTGCTAACTTCCCGCTGGTATCAAAATGATTTATATTTAGTATACTTCTTACTGCTCCATATTTGATTGACTTATTCCACCGTCCAATATATTGAAATTATATCAAATAATACGTATTATGTTTTTCATATCATTAGATAAATGGTTCATGCAGTGATTTAACAACGGTCATTTCTAGCTTTCTGTAGCACATACTAGCTACATAGTATTCGGTAATTCCATGAAATGGTTTGATGTTTGTACCATCTGGGACGCCTTACAGTTGGATGTAAAGAAATTATATAAAAAGTGCATAATAAAATATATTTTAAGAGATTATAAAGACTGTTGACTGATAGAGCAGACACAAAAACCATTGATACACGTTGATGTCACTCCAATGTTTTAAAATACTAAGTAGACATAATTTCATTATTATCTCTAGCATGTTATATAAAGCTAGCTGAACATAAAACATGCATCGTAGTGATTTACAAAGTCAAGAGCTCGTACGGGCATAGCACGGATTTGGAAAACTGCGAGGCTTGCCGATGCTCGCACGACTATCGCAGGTGACTCGCACGGTCAACCTACGATGTCCGTACGATATTAAGGACACCGTGCGAAGTTCCGTGCCAGCGCCGTACGAACCCATGAGCACCGTACGAGGTACTACCGAGCTCCTTGCAAGCTCTGCACGACTTGTTTGTGGCGTCCGTACGGACATCCCACGATTGCATCCCCTAAAGATCGTACGGGGCCCGTAGGTACTGTGACCAGACGCTACGATTGTACAAAGACCGTAAGAATTCTAAAATTGGTAGACTCGTACGATTTTTTTAAAACCGTTCGGACATCGTACGGTTTTGTGACCGAGGCATAAACCGTTTTCATACAGAACACTTTCGTAATTCGTATACGCACGATCGGATACGAAAAGTGACATGATACACGGTAGAACATGATAGAATATATGCGTACGAAGCGCACGATACACGCACAATATACGCAAAAACTACTGTGTGATATTTAATTAGAACTAAAGACTGCTTAGACAAGCAATTCGCCCAATTCTTGCTTAACCTCGATCACATTTTATTGTTTTCCACAGATTCAAATATATCTTCATGTGATATTTTACAAACGTTGAAAAAGAGACATTTTCATTATTTCTCAGATGCGATGATGATTAAAAACCACTAAATTTAAATGCTTTATTTATGATTTTATATCAAATGAATAGATATTGACAACCAACATTTGAAATAGAATAAGACATAAGCTGTACAGGAAATGTTCTATTGAATAGAAAGTCGCTGATAAGCTAGTGCCTTTGTAAAGAATTCTGTTTTATGTGCTTGTCACGACCATTTTTGACGCTAGAGAAAAAGATAAAGTCTAGAGTATATATTCGTCAATAGATCTTTCAATATTTGTACTCACAATGACAGTTCGCCTTGGTATACATGGGTCTGTGGAATTAGCCATGCGGTATAAACATACTAAAAAAGTACAGTAGGATAAACGTTATCAGGCAGAAAAGCAACAACAAAATTGGCACACAAGGACGCAAAGCACTATCTACAACTGCAAAAAAACAGAATCTTTCATAGAATGTATATCAAATGTACACATCTTTATCTGTGTAGGCGCAAAACTATAATCTGTCATAATTGTGGCATATTGTACTTGGAAAGTTTGTATTTCTTAAATAAAATGTGTCTGAATTAAAGTTTGTTTTTCATCCGACAATATCGTAATTCTATGATTTTTTTAAACAAAAAGTTGTTACCGTTTTAGTACTAAGAAATTTTGTATTTATTTGTTTGCATATAAAGTTTTTTTTTGACATAATCATAATCTTGCAGCTTTGTAGCACTGGGCATCATCAGTATGTAAGTTAGTTGAAATGTCTATTTTGCGTGCTTTGGTGTTGATGCCTGCTTTTGTCAGTGTTTTTCAAGTTAGAGCCACAGGATTATAAGATGTTTGCTTGAAAAAGAGCCACAAGTATAATATTATGTTACATATTGTGTGTTGTATGTGGGGAACATTCACATGCCTTCCATATATATTATATGGTCCTACAAAACTATTTGGGACCTGTAAAAATTGTCAAAGGAAATACGTAGCAGCCTTATTAGCCTCATGTTTTTCTTAAATCCCGCAATAAAATTACGAACAACGAACAACTGTGAACAATTTTTTTCTTCAGGGAAATAAGAATAATTCTCTCGGTAATAGGGTCATATTATTAGTTATTAAGCAGAGAATTATGTTCTTATATTTTCAGCAAGACATCAAAAACCACATAGCAATCTTCACTTGAGATTATTCAAAAAATCGTTGATAATAATTATTCCCAAACCGTGTTTTACACAGTTTGAAAACGCAAACAGCTACTTCAAAGTAAGCGTAGAATATCTTGAAGACAACATGTATTACATTGTAAATGCTGGGAATCCCTTAAGGAGCTTAATACAGTAATTTCCGCATTCGTTTGCCAACTTAAGAACTCAATTACACAACTTATTGGTATTTCAGATTGCTCAATTATTATATGATTGAATTTTCATGCATCGTAAAGTAGATAATTAATTGTAAATCTCTGGAGACAATATTCGTAACGTTTTAGGAGTTTAAAATCAACGTGACCAACGCAATGTAGGTAATATGCCGACATTGGAAACTTTTGGTGGTAGCGCACCACCGAGCGTTGTTTCAAGTACGGGCGGGTACCATAGTAAGGGGAACATTCACAGAAATAATTTATAGAGATTTATTTTTTTAAGATAAGTGACTGATAATTCAGTCTGAGGATATAATTTAGTGAATTGGTCACAACGGATTGCTTTTGATAGTATGCATTTCTCTGCAAACTCAGATGCACAAACTCTTTTTAGATGTATTTTTATTGTAGGATTAATTGTATAACTAACATAATTATATTTTGTTGGTCATAATGTTATTGAATATCTTGAATTTAAGAACTATGTATACATTTAAATTTTGCCATAAATAATTGATAAATGATATATTTGGTAACGCTTATTTACAGGAAGAACGTTGACATCACTGTTCCTGAAATAGCTGCCATTTCATGACATTTATACTTTTTAATTGGCTGTATCTTTTTGTTTGCCATTTTGTACGGGGAGTGTTCGAAAATTATTCGGAAAAGTCTCGTAACCTATTTATTTATATGGTTATTACAACAAAAATTTCAAAAGTGATACTTTAATATATTTTGTACATAATCCGAAGAAAACATGATACAAATGCACCAATGCAAAATCCATTGTCACTATAGCAACGTCAGGTGACGTTGAACGGGGCAAATCGCGAAACATGTCAAGTGTTTATGTGTCTTTAAAAAGTACATCAAGACATATTCTTGACGTCGAAAACTGCCCTAGAAATATAGAGGATATTCAAGATTTTTGCCTGAATATGGTTTTTATTTTATGAGTGGATGAATATGTTTTTTTTTTCATACCTCGATATGTATTTTCAGTGCAGCCGAACTATAGTCTAATTTTCGAAATAAACAAAAAAAAAACGTTACCTTTACAGCATCCGCAAAAACATTAAATATGAAAATGTAGTTGTACGAGTTGCGTACAACTCTCAGTTCCCGATAATTTCGACATATTGTTGTGTTTATTTTTTCTGGCGTTTCTCAAACGTTCTCCCGAGTAATGTCCCTTCGCGTAGGTTTAAATGTCGTGTACTCGTACAAATACCGGTCAGAATGCACGGGCGGGCTGCGATCATTGTAATTTCTATATTTTGACATGAAATAGATCTAGTTTGCTTCACTATTCATATACATTTTTTCCCTTCGAATGGTAAATCGACCTAAGTAACTGTCCAAGAATACCAAAATAGTTCCGGAATACTAGTGAAAATATAGAAAATATGTTTCACGGCAGTGAAAATTTAGAAAAATATGTTTCACTGCAGTGAAAAATAAATACTGTGAAAATATGAATTATATTTCATCAATATTTTCCAGTATTTCATTAGTATGTATATAATATATGTGCACCTTTTTTCGCCCTTTTGAAAATTCCTGCGTAACGTCATGGGCTGAAATCTGACGTCATTTCCGTAAACATTTTATCATTGTCAGGTTTAATTTACTGTCAAAGGTTACACATTCACAGTAATAGAAAAAACTCTCTGCATTATACCAATAGTCTCGATGAAAAACGTAACGACGCATAATGTCATTAACCCTCTCGATTTGTCTGAAAATATTTGACAGCTTATGAAGTATATTAATTTTGTACTAAAAGCAGTAGTTTTTAATGTAGGCACTGTAACTAAAAATACAAATTTCAAGTAGGAACTATCTATTTTAGATATATGTATAACTAACTGCATCAAAGTATGTAGACTGAAAAAATATTTCAGATATCATTTTCGGAAAAAGAGTTATTTGAGCTGAAAAAAATGATCCCGGGTAAAATATTTGGAAAAACTGGAGACAACTCCGCTTTGACTTTACTGTAGGCTTTGGTGGCTATTGACCTAGTACCACATGCAAACTATGCACTTTTTACCTCTACGCAGGGAAAAAGCATGCTTAATTATGCCTAATTGCCCTAAGGATTAAAATCTAAATAGAAAATTATGTAAAGATCAAATAAGTTAATGCCCTGGGGAAAGTGTGACATTTTCTGTAGTGAAATTGGTCAACAAACAGACGATTATTTTGAAAAAGTCAAAACCCACAGAATTTCACAAGGGAAAATATTCTGAAAAGGTTACTGCTGGAAAGAGAACAATCTCTTCTATCAATATATATGCGTCAAAGTATGGGAAAAACATCTAGAAATATGAGAAAATCAAAGAAATCAATTTCAGGAATGTTCAATGCATGACTGTCTTATCATGCATAGCATTTAACATAGATAGATTACTTTTCCATTGCACTGATACAACATGGACAGGATTAGGATTAACAAATGGTATTCACTAAACAATTTCACTATGTAAACAGATTGTTTCCCTTGTGTAAAAGATGGCTTAGGGTAAGTCTCTATTTAATGCGACATTATTTCCGGCTGATGTGTTCTACATTGTATAAAACGCAATCTTAGACTACTTTTCCCAAAATTTTCAATAATTTTCAATCACAGTTTCATGACATTTTATGCAAATCTTTGCATGGTTGTAATATATAAAAAAATATCTTCACAGGCAAACACTTCAGCGGAACTAAACAGATCATCCACAGTTGTATTAACCATGTACTTGGATGAAGTAAAGGAATGTTTTTTTTTTCTGCTATTTCTATTATGATTATTATTTTTGTAAGTAAGAAGATATATAACTTTCACCTTTTAAGGACAGGATCGGTATTAAAAGCAATTCTTTTTGCATAATTTTCTTTCTGACTATGTCAATCTCAGTAATGGTCATGCCCGTTGCAATATTGTTATATTAAATCGAAACGCCTTATACGTGTGTGATCAATTTAGAAATGAGATTTTAGTGCGTTTTTATTTTCAAAAATGTCATCAACACACCCAATATCCTGACCGTCTTGAAATTTACATTGTTGTATCATTTACTAATAGCACGGCAGCATCACCTTGCATCGGTAAATCTAGCCAATATGCAAACTCCACCAAACCATTAGTAGCACTGCAGCATCAACTTGCATAGGCAAATCCTACCAATTTACCAACTCCTCCCATGTACTGCCAGCATGACAGTAGTGCCTTGCGCGGCAAATCCAACCAATCTACAAACTCCACCAACGCACTAGTAGCATAGCTGTATCACCTTATGTTACAAAATTAGTCAATCTATCATTTCCGTTATCACACAAGTAACACGATAGTAGCAAGTTCAACCAACCTACTATCCCCGCAAATACAGAGATTTAATAAAACTTCAAAGAAGCTATACATAATAAGTATTGCTTTACACAAATTACGGGCTAATATTGATTACAATACTAACAAAGAGCGACACGAATAGTCCTGATTATTTGGTTTTGTATTGTTTTTGTTGGGTTTTACGTTACACCTGCTGTTAGCCAACTGGATGGCTTCCTCACATGAAGAATTCAAGGCTCCAAGTGAGTGGTCCTGTTCGAATATTACGTTATTCAGACAGGAGCCAGTGACAGACCCGTGTTAAAGTATAGGCTTGCTGTTTTGTATACAAACTGCCAAATGTGATATTTTCGGCATAGTTCACTAAATAGACTCGCAGAAACACAATCAAAATACAGATTAAGATTTCAAGGTCGCTTCACCTTAGGCACTAAATGGCTGCTGTTCTGAAGTTTATCTTTATAAATGAAGATCGTATTAAAGCATACGACGCAACCAAGCAAAATAAAAGCATTGTGGGTTTCGAAAGAGATAAAAAAGAAAAATGTTAAATAAAAAGTCATCCGACATATATTGTTCAGAAACAGAGTGAAAATGGACAGCAATTTATTGACCTTTGCTGCATTCCTTAAGATATATAATGACGAATATAAAGGAGTAAATATCTCGATATCTGTTTCTGAAAAGAAAATTAAAAACAATGACAGGACAGAAGCTTTACGTACAACTCAATAGATGGCCAGTTGTTACTCAATGTTTGTTGTTTTGTTCTATCAATGTCTTTCCAAGGAAAGCAAATTTTAAAGTATTTGACCTCAGTTCCAACAAGATATTGATAATCTGAGATACAATAGCTATCAATAACGAAACTGAATATATGGCTTATTTCAGTAAACATTCCATTTCTATAAATGTTCTTTTAAATAAGAGAACTTCGATGACATGCCTACGTCTTCACAAATATTCTGTATTGTGCGTGATGCGATCATTTCTGACAGTAAAGAATACAAATTAGACTAGAAAAAAGTGTTGCCGATAAGTCAGTCAACTTTTACGCAAAAAGACCATTCATCTTTGGTGTGCCAAGTTTTACGGACTAATCATCACGCTAAAATATAGATAAAGAAAACGTAAAATTGTTTCCTTGTAAGATCTTTCAAAACACAAGGGTTTAACAAGAATAGTTACAGCACAAGAAGGCAGCCTCCCAGAAACGAAACCTACATCAGTGTATGTACTGATGTTTATCACAGGAGTGAAATAAAGCAATTACATAAAATTGATAATACACTAGTGTAATAAACCTCTGACGTCGACGTCGTTTAAAGTATCGGAGACGTTGGTCAAATTTACGTGTTTATAATAGCTAAAGAAACTAGAATGTTTGATGTTTCGGTAGGAAACGCCAACATGTAATAAAAATATATTACATTTGTGACTTTCCACAAGTTGAATAAAATTGATAAAATGCTCGACAAAGCCTCGTATTTTATTATTTTACTCAACTCGTTTAATAAATTCAATATGAAAAGACACTGATATAATATCCTCTATGTAAATGAGTGACATTTAGACAAAATTCAAAAGTTAGATAACAAAGGCAACAAAAAAAAAAAAAACCCCGAACGTCGTGTTGCACTGCTTGGATGGTCAGTGGCAGAAACACTACTTGGAGTTTATAAACAGGTTAATGGCATGCGCAACAAACCCCGACATGTTCTAAAGTTACAAGATATGAAATATGTTCAACTTGTACTAGTATTTGAACAATTAACAAACAAAAATACTAGAGCGATTCATGGATTTGCAAGAAGTCTCAATGAGGTTTATACATAAATGCAGTGAAATAGCATTTAAGTTTTTCAAACTATTAACTTGATATTCAATGAAAAACTCGCAATGCAATTAATAGGTTTTTTAGTCATAAATGCATTTGAGAAATAATGAAATGTCTCCTCCAATGATTATACAATATCAGATGAAGATTTATTGAAATCTGTGGAAAGTAACAATCTTCTCTCTTTTATTTTGCGTAATATCGTTCCCTCCGTGTGCTATCGTGTGTTGTTATGTGTCTTGTAACGTTTCGCATTAGATCGTGCTTATACGAAATACCAGAGTTCTGTGTGAATACGGTATGAAAGTAAAAATAACATTGCATTAAGCTGTTGATAGAATTACAGTTGCGAAACTGAAAAAACAACAACATTTATCAGGTCTTTCGGTTGTGTTTGACACTTCTAGTAGAATAGCAGACTAACGTAAATACATCTAAACTGAATAAATGCATACGTACAGTTTGAGGTCAATAGTTTGATAATTAGTCCATAATACATTGATTTGTATCCTGGAATCTGAAAAATAAACAATAACAGAATTTGCTGGAAAATGTGTTACACACTTTTTTTGATAAATGGGTCTTTCCGTATAAAATGAGGATGACGGGGCAGGCATGATCGGTAGTTCTTACAGCCCACTGTGATGGAGTTGCTTTTATATTTGTCTTCTGGCCTGCTTCGCAAGGGCCCATAGCGGAGTTTCTCTTGTTGCTTTTTTTTTTGCAAGGGCATTGAGTACCTGCATATATGGTTCTTTACGTTTCCTTCCTTACATTTTACACGGGCAGTTTTGTGTTTTACAGATTGTGCCTTTTGTTAGCAATACTTATTCATTCTTTTCCCAATTTTCCACAAGCTTTTAATGCGAGCTCTTCTACGCCATTTTATTATTTCTTCTGTATTCAAATATTTTATTGAGAGTTTAAAATCGGCTCAAACGTAACACCTTCGTTCATGAGGCAAAGAAACTCAGTCGAGAGTTCAAAACTGAGCTGAACATACCGGCGACTCCCCTAGGTAGTGAAGACATTATAAACCCTCTAGTGAATGATCTGTCCTCAGTGACTGTGAGACTTGCTGTTCCTCGTCTTGACCGCGGGAAGCAAGAGGATGAAGGTATTCGGAAGAGCCTCACACTTGCTATGATCAATGAAGACTATCCTCAGGAAACATGGACTCATGTCTATACAGACGGATCAGCCACATGCGCCGTCAAAAATGGAGGAGCAGGAGTTTTCATTCAATACCCATCTGGCAAGAGAGAAACACTACATGCAGCCACAGGAAAACACTGCAGCAATTACAAGGCAGAGACTGAAGGACTCATGAAGGCCGTCTCAATAGTTGAAGACTCGGCAGAAGAAAGCTCCTCAGTCGTCTTTTTCACAGATGCACTGTCTGTCATGGAAGCTCTGATCAACAATAAAGCTTCGCAGCTAGCCAGTAGAATGCAGAGCCTTAGTATAAGCTGCAAAGTCGCACTTCAGTGGATTCCATGCCATTGTGGACTTGCAGGCAATGAAGAGGCAGACAAACTGGCTAAGCTGGGAGCTCAGTCAGAACAACCGACAAAACCTGTGAGTTACAAGGAGAAAGTCACCATCATCAAGGCACTAACGAGACCAAGGATAGAGGAAGATGCTTTTCATCTCCTTGACTGGTCTAAACAAGTAATGCTGGTCAGGCTTTGCCCGGGGCACAACAGGCTCAATGCTCACATGTACAAGAAATACAGTCTAGCATCATCGCCAACTTGTCCATGTGGTGAGGAAGATCAGACTGCGGAGCATATACTTCAGGGATGTAAAAGGCACGACCAGGAGCGAGCTGCGACTTGGCCGATATATACTTCAATGCACCAGAAACTGTATGGAGGCATTGAGGACCTACGGCAAACCACAAGTTTCATCGACGCTACTGGTCTGACAGTGTAGTTGCGAACGAGAAGAAGAAGAGAGTTGAAAACCGCTTATATCGACTAATGAATTTACACATAATAATCTGAAAAAGAAATATTCTGGCTTTCATGTTCTGAAGAAAAGAAACATTCTGACTTTCAGAGAAGGAAAAAAACCTCGAAACCAAGTAAAATTCCAGACCCCACCCCACAAGGAGTTCAAATGGTCGGCCCCTTTGCTTCAATTTGCTTTCACAGCAAAGTCAATGACATTTTGTCAGAAACAAGGTTGGAAAAAAGAGTTAGGTGAACTGATATGTATATTAATGATTAGGGAATGTGTTGAGAAATCGAAATCATTTCTTTCATTGGTATTTATGCTAAACTTGTTTTTATATACATACAATTTCATCCAAACTGCATGAACAGTGATCATGACAATGACTGAAATTTTTCAATGTTTTATTCACAACATTTAGAAAAGTCTACATACACCCTCGAACATCGCATGCTTACATATGTTTCATTTGACCTTTTCTCAAAGCAATATCCAATTTTGCAATGGACCAGAAATATCATGTTTAATCTTTATAATTAAAACACGTTAAGCTTTGTTCAGTAAGTTCAATTGCTTACTGACTCTTTGACATTTCAGGTTTAAGTTAACAATGACTGCAAATCACGCACAAATGAAAGTGCAGTCACAACAGTTTTGTTAATTCTTTGGAACATATTACCAATAGTCACGAATAATTTAAGTTAAAATTGCACTTCGTATGGAATGTTATTTCAAAGAGCTATCAAGTACAAGAACTGAGGACTTAGTATTGTTTAAATAGACCAGTATGTGAGAACAAAGGTATTTAAGAAACAAAGTCAAGTTGTTGACCAGCCATTGGAAATTCAACATGGTGCACAGGTATATGCAGTTGATATCACATTATCTTATATGATAAACATATTTTTATATAGTGACACGTACGTATTACTTTACTTGTAATATTTTCATGAGCGTACATTTTATTCCTTCTGGCACGCAAAGGAACTACTAGATATTACTTCATGTTGAATGTAGCATATTTTGCCGCTACATTCTTATAGCCGCGTTCATTGGTCGATACCTTCACAGTTTAAATGAATTCCAATTAAAAAAAATTACTATACAACCAAGATTTTAATCAAGCTCGGTTTGGATCCCAATTTGTGGTCACACTTTTCACTTCATTGAATAAAGAAACACAATTTACAGAGATGAACATGCACATATAGGTAAGGTGAAGGCTGGTTACACTATTTTGAATGTTCATAATGTAACTGGTATTATTAATTTTGCATACATGCTTTGGATATGACTATAAAAGCCCAGTTCCTAATAAAAAGAATGTACATGATACTGTTGCATTTACATACGAGGACCTAGTATGTATTAAAATTCTAATTAGGGCCCTCCGTGGCCGCTGACTTTGAATCACTTGCCCCTCACAGTATGGATTTACGTTCGAGCCTTCCTTGAAATAAAGCCCCGAGTGGCCCCTTGTGTCTCCTCCACCATAAAAAGTTGTAATGTCGCCATGTGACCAATAATTATATCGACGTGATGTTAAACCCAACGAAAACAAACAAAACATGTCTTTACTTCGATTAAAAAGGCTTGTTTAACCGATCACCGGTCATGATAAATAATTCAAGGATTAAAATGTTAGCCCACTCTAATTTTCCTCGACATGTCAATATCTTTAGAAAATGAAAATTTAAAGTTCGTATAGAAATAAATGTGCACATCCTACGATTTTCTTTTGAAGTGAAAACAGTTCAGTCAAATGATTGTTTTTGTATGCTGTGTTTGCTAAAGTTAGATCACAGTTATTACCTTTCACAGTCAGCTACGCGAAATTCCAATAAATCTTCATCACCATTTGTTAAAACGTTGGCCAAGACATTTGTAATATTGCTCAGGTGTCATTCTGACGAAATTAATTTGAACAATGTTTTGCGTCGTTATGAATTGATTTTCAGCTTAGAAATCACTTTTAAGATTTGTATCACTTTAAATCGTTTCGCGTTTGTTTTAAAAGCCCCCAAAGTGACTTTTAGGGGATGAGGATTCACATGAATTAATATCTTAAATACAAGTATTTTCGTTCGCTAACATCACGATTACGTAACTCATTAATTACAATATCTCCCCTTTAATGCAAATACTTAACTTTGGTATTCATAGAATGATTTTTAGAAACATTTTACACAAGGAACTATCCCAAAATAAAACACGTATACACTAATTTCTAACTATTAAGCCAAATAATCAAGATTTATATCTCACGGATATGTAACGGCAGGGTCTAAGTTTCAAGGAAATGAGGCATGGTTGGAGTTAGATCATTATTTGACGACAAACAATTCATTACCTTTTCGGTGACGTTTTAAAGTGTAATCTTTATTGTTTTGAAGGCGAGCACACCGAATAAAAACTATTAAAAAAAATAAATAGAAAATAATACTTTTTTATCATGTTAAATGCAGAAATAGGTTCAGTTGCGATGAAGAGACTGGTAATTCATTTCAATATGTGTTTTACATTCAAATTTAATGAACTGTAACAACAGCAGACTTCAAGAATCGTGTGTGGCTAAGTCGCCATGTCCCTGGATTTCTTTCATTACCTCTCATGAACAGACAATTAAAGCGATTCTTCTATTATTTTCCTTGGTTGCGTTCTAAGCCTTCAAAGGATCGTGTAGATGTGACCAGTGCTTTTACTTGCATATGTATCAAAATTTTGCAGTGTTTCTTTGTGTAATAAAGTAAATTACTATCTAAGAGCAGACAAAATTATTGATGTCTGCTCTTTCCAAACATACAAAAGAGGAAAGCAAAGCCGTGTGACCACACTATCGCAAAGGATCGTGTAAATGTGACTAGTGCTTTTACTTGCATTTGTATCAAAATTTCGCAGTCTTCTTTCTTTGTATGATAAAGTAAACTACTGTCTAAGAGCAGAAAAAGTTATTGATGCCTGCTCTTTCCCAACATACAATAGAGGAAAGCAAAGCTGTGTGACCACAGTATCGCAAGACATTGATACATCGTACAAAGAGAATAAAATCTGTAAAATAGATCCTTTGGAATCAAAGAAAGAAGAACAATAGCAGACTCGGTTTGATTGAGTCTGTTCATGGAAGGTAATGAAATGTGCAACACCTCTCACGCACCCTAGCACCGGCTTAAGCGAAACTCTATTGAATGGACTTCATGATTCCTAAGAACCAGAAAATATAACAACACTCAATCCAAGTACGGGGAGACTTTTTACAGCCGCCACGTGGCACCTAAATATTACTGTTGTGATAGTTTATAAAATCTGTCAACAACATTTAAACAGCTTTTAGAGGCAACTGTTCTTGTTTGGAATTGTTGTTTCGAAAAAGAGTTCATTGACTTTACAGAACCTTTTGCAAAAATCACTTTACTGTGCCTGTCACGAAAACGTCTGACAGTTGAGAAAAGAAACTATATATAACCAATAGTATATATTTCCCCAATAAATCTTTCAACATTTGTAAACAAAAATGACATTTATCCTTGAAATACTTGATTCTTTTCTATTTGTCACGCGATGTAAACGAAATATGTAGATACGCTTCTAGAAGTACAAAAAGCGACATGAAAAATATAGTTCAAAGCTATTTCTTTACGACATTGCAAGTTCAAAAACTCAGAACGCCATTATTCTATGTATGTAAAGTAATTATTTAATGATTAGTACTGATTCAGGCAGGATTAACAATTTTTATTATTACATAAGAAAACATGAACATTTCAATTTACTGTCATAATTCATTAAGTTGCTTATAACACTTTTGTCGACAGAACAAAAATTAGTCTTATGTGTAATTACAAGCAACCAGAAATAGAAACAGCAGTCGTGTGTCTAGTCCTATAACTGAAAAATGGTAACTTAATTTATATACATTCTTTTAAATGATATTGACTTCTTTTAAAACGTAGCAACTGTTCATTTGAGATATATAAAAATAACTTCAGTTTGACACTATATACAATATACCAGACAAATAAATGTGGCCTATTCAGTGCTCTATCATAAACTGATAAAAACTCTGAAAATAGAAATGATTTTTATTGCGTTTTTATTTAAAAAAAAATGAAACAATTTTAACTTTAAAAAGTTCTTTTTCAATCGTCCGAAAACTTACGACCGTTGGTCGTCGCAGTGATATTTGCTTTGTTTGTTTTGTTTAGGTCCATTTTTTTATTCAACTATTATGGCTATATGACTGTGGAATTTAGTAATTTAGTAATTTAGGTTTTATCATCAGTAAGTGAGATAGGTTTTGGGTTTAACACTGCACTTACACAATCATAGGTCATATGGCGACTTTTCAGCTTTGATGGTGGAGGAAGCTCCCAGATGCCCTTGCCTGCATTATTTCATCACGGGCGAGCACCTGGGTAGAACCATCACCATTTCGTAAGCCTGCTGGATGGCTTCCTCATATGACGAATTCAACCCCACGAGTGAGGCTCGAACCCACATAGGTTAGGGAAAGTGCTTTATCCTTATCCACCTTAGCGACCTTATCCACTCAGCCACGGAGGCCCCAATGAGATAGTTAACCAAAGAACTATTTATTTTACTTTGTATCATAATTGTGGCTCATTTTGGAAAATGTGTCTCAAGCACTCCATAAGATCCAGTTTTGTTACTGGGTGTTCAATTTTATTATCAAGATAAGGTTTTGGTTATGTGTTTTTGTACACTGTTGGACATTCACTCCGACATCTAAGTAAATCAGATTTTATTTATATAACGATATTTTGACTGCAGATATTTACAAAATGAATCTGTTCACCATGGCCAGCCTTCGGCAGAAGTCCAGTTGATGATGAGCCCAGGCAGTGACAACGCCTGTACAGGAAGCACGAATTTGATTGTCCTGTTACAGACGTTAACATAATGATGGAAACCTCATTAACCGTTCTCCGTAGCGAAGAAACAAATCAGTTAAAAATCTAATTCAGGGCTTATGTTGTATTGATATAATGTCTTGCCGATTTTAAATACATGTAATATATCTTACCTTATCTAAGTTACATCAACACGACGTATAGTAAACACCTTCAATTTAATAATTGAATGAATAGCTTCATTTCCTTGTTATTTGGAAAATTCTCAGAAAACGAGCAAGCTAATAGAATTAGCTAATTGTTACAAGATACCTAAAACCTATTAGTCAAGAACTAAAATTACAAATAGTTTGAATTTCATATAGTCTTCCATTATGAACGCTTAATTCAACATCATTACGAAAAAAGCATCATGTTTAATCTATAGTAAATATTTGACAAAAATTAAGTCACTAAATACATGGGAAATGCGAATCTTTATTAATTATTATGGAGCATGTAATGTAATTATATTTTCATGATTATTTTAATCAATCAATAGATGAATAACAAAAACTAAAGAACACCAAACTTCTTGGATTTGGTTGAGTGTTATATCATTTACGAGTAACTAATTTGATAAAGAAGAACACTGCCATTCCCAATATTCAGAAATTTTGAAATTCCGGGACAATATCAGTGTTTTAGCACGGCATTTCCGTTCTACAACAATTCTTCGCAGTTTTAATATCAGTATTGACAGAGTATCAAGGACGAATAAATTGAGACAAAAATACTTTAAGTGTCTTTTTGAACCTTTTACAATTCAATATTATTTTTTCTTATAGTATGGAAAGAACTTGCAATGGTTTGTTATCTTTGATACAAGATTTCTTCCAGATTTCTTCTGAGACATTTCTGCTTCTCGCTGATTAAGTATTTTTAGAATGTTTATTCATTTATTGCGTCTGTGATTTCAAGGTTTTATTTTTATTAAACACATTTTATGGGGAAAGCTTATGTAACCTATGATTTCTGTTTCTAAATAATATTTTCCTGTTTTCTGGTACTCGCTCTTTGTCTAGAGACTTTGGGGTCTTCTTTTCATTAGGATTTGTACCTGTAACCTCAAACATCCAAATATCTGAAATTCGAACAATATATAATCGGTAACAAAAATACTTAACGAACTGCAATATTATGTATTACATATGTAAAACATTAAAACTTTGTACTGATGACAATATGTTTGTTAAAAATGTCCCTGTGCAGGGAACGCTAGTAACAATTTTTGATTTATGGATCTACTCTATGTTACTGTAATATAAGAACAACAATGGCCGAGTTCTTACAGGAAGTACTCTTTTAGGCAAATATACATATTGCGTTGAAGTTTTCCCTTTCTTATCAGACTATTTATATATCTGAAAGTAGTTCTTAGAAACAGTGTGAAGATAGAAAGCTGTTCTATAAACTGAACTCTGCAAAATATATAATTACGAATACAAAAGAGTAAATAATGTCGCCATTTATGTATAGGAAGTTAAATGCAATAAATGCATATAAAATCGTATTAATGCGAACTATTTCTTGTGTTGCCCTCATATTTGCGTGACTATATGTAATATTTTCTTTAAAATCTTGTATTTGTCTCAAGATTTTGTATGTATACAAACTGAGAATTTGTTGAATAAAACTTGAAACATAAGCGATTTGTAACTAAATGTTTGTTATTTGATTAGATCGATGTCTTTTTAAGAGATGATCATTAATAACTAAAAGTTTGTTATTTGATACGGTCTCAAGAAATCGGATATGTGTGATATCAGTACAGCATTTTTGGCAAACTGACGTACATGTACTAAATTAAACAATAATTATCAATGACGAAACGAGTATTGGAATAGACTGTTACGTCAAGAAATATTCTGCTTAAAAGAAGTTTGATGATAAGCTGACGTCTTAATAAATGTTCTAAATTACCCGTGGCACGAACATTTCTGTCAGTAAATACAGGATGTAGACTAGAATAATTGATTTGTCGATACATCTGGACAAAAGTTAGCGAAAAATGCCATTTGTCTTTTGTGCTCCAGATTCAATGGTAACAATCAAATAAAGTAAAGGTATGTGAAATTGTTTTATAGTATCCTTATTGTATCCAAAACGGATATAGAACGTTTAAGCAAAACAAAGGAAAGAACCATAATCCAACAGATAGTTAATTTACAGGAAAACCTGTAGCATTATATGTTTAATCCGTAAATGAGTGAAATTTGCAAATTTCTGCATTGACTTTGTATGTCACAGGCTCAAATAAGAGGAAAGTACATGTTTTCTCAGGAAGTATGACTGTTCTCCAACTGGCATGTTCAATGACCAGTATTAACAAAGAGCTGGACCAAGTACGTCACACATGTATGTGTCTTAAACGACTCTATCCTTCAGTACCTGCACAAGCTCATTACGAAGTTCACGCCCTTGACTAGGTGCGCTTGGTTTATGTTAGGTATAATATGATAAATCGTTTTAAGGGAAGTCTGGATATTCAAAACAAATATTTTTTTTTTTCAAAGCAAAATCTCATCCTAAGAACATGCAGCAAATTAAAGTAAAAGGACTGTGTGCTTGACTGAAAATATTGGTCATACAAAATAAAACTATACTATCAAATAAGGATTTTTTGGAAGAATACGCGATTTCCTTGTGTCAATATGCGTCAACGCAACTTATCAAACCGCAACGATTCGCATAACAAACAACATAAAAAGTAATGACAGGTGGGTTGCTTTTATACCTTGTCAGTAAAATGAAATATTGCTTTAAATATCACATTTGCATCTGATGCGGCTAGCTTAAAGTTGTTGGAAGATAAACCGCATCAACTGAACAGAAACAAATAAACACGAGTGATTTTCCCATCTAGGTATGGCCATTTAAGTAGCGAACATAAGACAATCTATCAACTGCTAGATTTCGAAAATGAGGATTGGTTATGACATCTTATCTAATACATCACAACAGAAATACTTATTCACATATCATAAAACGTGCGTGAGATGATAAAGATATAAATATCAATGTGAATAAACGTGATTACTCCCATCCAAAGATTAAATAATACTCCCGTGGCACAATGGTATACAACAGTATGTCAGAAAATCAGAATCACGAGGAACTAAGTACTTTTTATAGTTCTGGGGGAATAATGGCAGGATCCAGCAGGATGGAAAAATCACGCCATAACGACAAAAATAGGGGAAAAAATGAATTGTAAGACAAGTAGTATCTTACATAAATCTTTTAAACACGCTCCAGAAAAACATGCATTTACAGTTTAAATCCGGATGAGTTGGAGGTGATGTAGGTAGTGGCTTCTTCCATATCATAAGTACTAGAATACAACTACAGCTGGTATAATAGATATTTGTGTTAAAGCAAAAATAAAACTTTACATATACTTTATGGTCAGAAGATAACATCCGTAAAGAGACGATTCACACAAATGTACTGTCTGTGAAATATAATGAATATTTTCTAACAGCTCTTTTGAAATACTAAAAGTCTTTTAAATTAATATATCTTTGGAATATGTCATTTATACAAAACCGACTGAGTAGGTTGCAAAATCATCATATTTAATCAATTTCAGCTTCTTATTTTTAAAAATATTACAAAGTATAAAAAGCGGTTACTAATAGATCGCTTTGGTTACAATTGATATTTTACCAGAGTTATTTGAAAAATGATTCTCAAATTGCAATACATGTACTTAACTGCTTGATTTTAACATATGTGATCCAAGCTGTTACCCCATGAGAATGTTATTCTTCTACAATATTGAATATTATTTTGTTTTCGTCTTATAAATGATAAAGAAGTCTTTCACAGATAAAGTAGTAAAGAAAAAACTCAAGTGCAGTTCCTGATTTCACCATAAATACTGATGCATCAGGCAAAATATCTATGATAAATATTGATAGATCAGGCAAAAGCTCATAGTATGAGAGATATGGAGACTTAATGTTACATCAACTATGCAATATGTCAATGAAAAGTGTATCTGCTGACATAAAATGATGTCCTAATTGGTTATTCTTTTCTCAATAACGTCGACTTTATATCGGTATGTCATACTTAATTTATCATTTTGTCTGGGCATTATATTCAATAGAAATTCTGCCATCACGAATGTCAACAAAACCAGAAGAACAAATAAATATGTTTACCATTTTGCCTATCCTCATGTTTTTACACTGTTTCTAAACACCTATACTCAAATGTTTATCTAACGGTTCTTGAACAGTTAACCTTTATCCTGCTGTCTGCAAGTGATTCTGCCTTTGAGACCAGTGCAGGCTGATCATGGTCTACACTGTTCGCTATTCAGTCAATAAATTTTCAGTGAACTCCCCTTTGAATGATAAGTAATACCGCCCAAATTGAATGATGGGCAATTCTATTTTAGAGATTTAGCACCATAAGGGTATATGGACATGTTTTTCGAAATAGACTTATTATTGATGACAAACATTTGTAGGGAGAGCCATGACCTCGATGCTCGAGCGAAGTTTTATGTTCTTAAAGAAAAGCAACCCCTGGAATTGTATTCTCCACTTGAATTCTTGCAAGGAATTATTGTTACTTATGGAGGATATAGAAGGACGCAACTGCACATTAATTCCCGTACGTCTTGAGATCTGTGAACAACTACTAAAACAGTCACTTACAACCTTTAAGATATATCTTGAAAATAACAATTGCTAACTATCTGTAAAACAATTATCTATTTTCTTCTAGATACTTGAATATCATATTGCACTGGTTTCTCTTAAAATGTCAAGTCCAAGAAGAATTTTCGTTGGAAAGCAGATAGAAGTATAGACTCCATTTTCTCAAATCAGACATCAGAATATCTCTCAATTCTATCTCATGCAGATCCCCATATAGCAATTTGTTATTTCGTTGAAAAGGGGATACGCAAATTGGGATTCTGTGTTTGCCTTATTAAAGAAAAAAATATAAAACTGACTCAATATTAGCAAAAATAATGTTTTAGTACAAATTCTATGAATGATAAATAGAAAAAAGGCGGATAGTTTATTTTTCAAAAATGGTTTTCAGTTCTAACCCGCGGACCTACAATTGATTTATTTGATGCCATGCTTAACATGAACTCATTTTGACCTCCGTAGCTTTGCAAAAATAACCTGACCAATAATGTTCAAGATCCGGCCGGAAAGAAAACAATAAAAGCAGTTGTGTCGCAAATACAGTAACAATGATAATATAAGTTATTAGAGAACTTTATCAGCAGCAGTTAATTGACATTTGACACTGATTAAATTAGTAAAAACCATAATAACTGGGGTAATGTGAGTTTTATGTTGTATTTGTATTAAAAGATATATCCGATAGTCATAAATCTAAATTTACCAGCACAGGTCATAGGTATCGTATTAGAATATAATGTTATAAATTAGCTTTTGATTTTTTTATTGACTTATGCCTTTTTGGCTGAGGACTGTCGTATTGGCCGAAGACATATTAGTATAGAAGCATAAAATGCAACCAAATAAAACAATATCAGATTCGGTTTGATTTAAAACACACGGGATCGTCGTATAGAGCTTTTATTTATATTTGTTGATGACTTTGTACTGATATTGACCTTCACATTAAAAGAAAAACTCTTTTAACATTGTCGGTAGCAAATTACCACTGGTTCAGTTAAATCCATACATAGATAGACACCTTCAACGTACTAATTAAATGAATTCTAATAAAAGGACCGGCCTCAGTTAATAAAAAAATGACTTTTAGAATTAATATGTGTCAAGAGTTTTCTCGAACAAGTCCTTTAGAAGCTTCTTTGAATTATGATAGTTATTATCAACACATTATTAAACACCCAGGAATGATATTGCAAGCATTATGTGTGATATATTATGGAATCTGACACTGATTTGGTCACTTCTTAAGATAAATACTTCCCACTTTATTTGTAAATGACATTGTCCTGATACATGTCCGTAACAGACATCAATTAACCATTCTCAGGAGAGAAATTTCAGATCCTTAAATAGTAGACACTTTCAATTTTTATAATTAAATAAACAATCTCATTTCCTAGTAATCTGACCAGTTCTCGTAATAAGACCGGGTTAATAGTGTCAGTGAAGTGAAGTGAGATATCTAAAATTACATTTGGTTGAATTATGATCGTGTTATAACATAACAATACTTATATTCAACAAAATATTGAAACACTCTAGAAGAATATTTAAGCATTATAAAACAACAACAATAACAACAACAACAACAACAGTTTATTTAAGTCTCACTTTTGTACACACATTACACAATAAAACATATATTAAAATATAAATACATGTACAAAACCACTCTATAAGAGTTATGAGAGACTAGAATCCTAACAGTGAAACACTAAATATATAGAATATTACGACATACACGTACACTTCTAAAAGAACTAAAATAGCACCTTAATATACTATGCCGATAAGAACGTTTTAATAGAAGATATACATGTTACTTGCCTTCTAATAGTACATACATACATTGTATATTCATATAATTATACAAATGTAGAATTTTAAAAGTTCATATGAATTAACAAATGTTGTACAAGTTAAATAATTTTATACAGCTTATTTCGTCTTTCATATAATATTTCAAACCAGGTTCTGGCAGGTATTTAACAATGGATAGGAAATAAATAAATTTTTCAGAGTCAATACACATTGAGAAAGACATAATGTATTTTGTAACATTTTCAAAAAGTTCTTGTCTTAGAGATTCGTAAACAGTACAATGAATTAAAACATGTGACTCGTCTTCTACTTCAGTCTGACAATTATAACATGTTCTTTGTCCAATTGGTAGAGCATGATATCGCCCGGTTTCAATTTTAAGAAATATATTGTTGCCATTAGCCACTAATTTGGAAGTAGTTTACAGAAATGTGAATCCCTTTTCCAGAACAGTAATTTTATTCTTACCTATACCTGTGAGGTCAATACATTAATATCGACATGTAATGGATTTTATTTGGAAATACATTGATAAAGAAGTACATTGCAATCCTTACGAAACTTTCTTTTGTATATTTTGAAAGCCAGTTATTATTTCTGTGTTTTTCTGATAAAAATCGATGTTATGAAACTTTTTTCTCAAATATTTAAATATCAAGTTTCCATTATCATTTAACGAACAAGTATCTGTTCTCAGGCGGTCAAAGTGAAGCTGCTGAGTGTCAAGTTGTTATACAACTATGAAAATACGGCGAAAAATGCGTTTGGGATTTGTTATCTCTTGTTAAGCGATTCCTCTTGAAATGTCAAACTAATATTATATTGACAACCTATGATAGAAAACTATACATACACTACATGTAGACTAATTTCTGACGATATGGACATTACTGAAGCTTTTAAGACAATTATTAAATCTAAACATTGTTTTTAACTAGTGATTAAATTAAACGAAACATCTTCATAGACGTCCTCTGCAATGATTGTGCAGCAGAAAGTTCTGAATAACTGACGTCAAGCGTTTTGTATCCATTGAACTGGAGGAATGAGTTACCTTGTTAAAGAATTAGATTTATATCACAATTTTAGAAACAATTACTGGAAACGTCATGTCGGTTTTTTGGATTAGCAACATTTTTGAGGTAATATTGGTTAACAGTTTGTGAAAGGAATGCGATGTTGTATCATAAGTAATCATAAATAAGATACGTCCGTGCGTCCGTGAAAATACTTGTCCGGGCTGTAACTCTGCCATCCATAAAGAAATTTTGAAATAACTTGGCATATATGTTCACCATAATGAGACGACGTGCCATGCGCAAGACCCAGACCCCTAGCTCCAAATGTCACACTTAAAAGTCAAAGGTTAACAGGTGTCTGTATATAGCTCTGCCATTCATCCATCATGGGATTTTAAAATTACATGGCATGAATGTTCCTAATAATGGGAAGACGTTTCATGCGCAAGATTCAGACCCCTAGCTCTAAGGTCAAGGCCACACTTAGAGGTTAAAGGTTAACATGGTCTGTTCCTTGTCCGGTCCATAACTATGCCATCGATGAAGGGATTTTAAATTTACTTTTAGATATTTATTACATCGAATGTATTGTCATATTTATAATATGTAAAGTATAAAGCTACTGATGTTAGTAATTTAAAAACCAGTGAATCACATTTAAAGATAAAACCTAGGTTTCATACAATGTACTTACTATCTGGGCATAGGACAACAATATCGAATTGTCGAGAAATAAATTATGTTAAACGGAGATAATATAGATATATAGAATAAAATCTATAAGAAGATTCTTGCTCATGACAGGCAGTGGAAATTGCAACACCCCACATGTTCTTTAGCATCGGCTAAGCGGAACTCTATTATACAGATATTAAATGAACTCCATATTCCCGACGGATCAGAAAATATAACATCACGGAGACATTTACGGATACCATTGAAACTCTAATAACATAAATAATAAAAATAGGAGCTAGGTATCGAACCTACACCAACAAGGCATCACCTTACATCTGCAAATTCGACCTATCAACCAGCTCCACAACGCGACAATTCATGAAAACTTCCATAGATAATTCTGATACATGTCATGTAATGTTCACATGAAGGACTAGAAAATATTGATAACGATACTGACAAAACGCGAAGAACCTACACAAAATGTCTTCCGTTGATATTACGTTATTTCACCAGGAGTAAGGTATCGGACCTGCCCTGACATGAAATGAAGGTAAGTCTCTTAACGGCCTCAAGAAAAGTTTGCGTAAATAGGCGTCAACATGTAAATTTTGTTTAAAAAAATTGGAAAAGCAATACATTATCACCTTATTTAAATGGCGTACACACCTTGATCTGTTCCATTAGGTCGTCTGTGTTTCTTTGTTTTAAAATAATATGTTGGCTGTCTTTTTAGCAGACAAATTGCAAAGAGCGAAAAACGGCAGACTCGTCGTATTTCAATGTATTTCAAGTATTTCAAGAAAATAATGTTTAGAAAGTAACGACGCAGTTTGGTTTAATCGAGCCTGCTTGTTTTAATCGAGTTTGTTCGAGAGAGGTAACAAAAAGTAAGCTAACTATTTCACGTCGCTAAGTACTGTAAGTGTATATGAATTCGCGGAGACAAATTTTCGCGGAAAGGTCCATTTTCGGCATCGTAGATATATTTGCGCAATTTGTCATAAATTCGCGCGCGTCAAAATATTCAATCGAGGGAGGCTACTACAAGAATTCTAACTGGTATAAAACACGGACGAATCGGGACAACGTCACGGATATGTCATAGGTACATAACGGTACATAGTTAGCCAAGCCGCGACACGTTATAGACATAACTATTGTGTTTCAGTCAACACCTACATATACAAACAATGAAAGGGATATTGATTATAGTCAACATCTGTAATATGCAAACAAAAATACCTGGGCAGTTTATGTATAGGATAGACAACGAGTGCCGTTGTCTACGGAATGTATACAACGAGCAAAGCGAGTTGTATATATCCCGTAGACAACGGCACTCGTTGTCTATCCGACTTAGACCACGTGACTTAAAAACTGCAGTTATTGAAAACTCTCCCACGCGTTCTATAGAAATTAGGATTAACGTGTTTTTATAAGAGTAATATCATCTTTGTACCGTTAGCGCTTAATTGTAAGTAGGGCATATGAAAGAATGCAGGTTATTTGTATAAATTCAGTTTTACTCAAATACTGGATTTACTAAGATTTAACGTTCATTAACACTTTGAGTCATTTGCAGTCACAAAATAATGCTAAACAGTTAAATATAGATTTCTCAAAAATACTTAAAATTGGACTGCATGCTGAACAATTAGTTTTTGTGAGGAGTTTGCATGTTGGCGAAACACGATGACAGATACGTTGATTCGTTGATTCAAGAAGATAGCCAGGTTATTTATTTATTTATTTAGTTACTTCTTTTTTTATTTGTTTACTTTGTTTATCAGGATATAGTTAGTGCGTAGATGCTCGTAGGACTACGAATACCTTTTACTATATCGCGCCCTTCTTGTAAGAATGATGTAGTTGTTTTACTTTCTAACTGGGCCAAGTTGTTCGAAACTTAGTTTAGTTTAGTTTATACTTATTTGTTTTAGCTCGATTTTGATGAAAGCTTTAACTGTTTAAGCTTATTGTAACCACTCTCGAGTCCGTTTCCTATGAAAACTAGTACTGGGGTCATATGAAAAGTCATGGTCGTGACCCCAATGATGCTCGAACCCACGACCACTGCATTAAGCTGTTAAACTAACCGCCTGTTAAATTTCTATTTATGATACTAGTCTTGGTGGGTGGGAAACACTAGTATGATGTTTTAACTTAACTGTAAAGATGGTTTAGTGTTTATATTCCTTAACAAGTGCATTTGATTTTCTAAGTTTTCTAGACTGTCGAAATCTACTGATAAAGTCAATCGACCGTTAACTCAATCGCCTGTTAAAGTTTCGAGCAACTGGATCCAGTTGATTGCAAATGTAAGGATCGTGCTGACATGTCTTTTTTATAACAAGTGAACATAAAAAGTTACAACTGTTGGAAACATTTCAGTGAATGTGTAAATTACGTTTTTACCCAGTTGGTTCTACACTACAAATATGTAGTTTACTGTAATTCATTTTTATTGATATCTAATAACATGGGGTCATTTTTACAATATTAATATTTAGACGTTGTCAACTGAATTTACCTCCAAGTCAGTCTTATTTTTTATCCCATTGATAACTGGTGAGAATATTGCAAGGTCATTTAACTCCGGCGTTAGCCTGTATTGTTAGATGGTAAATTGGCACGAAATTCACGCGTTATTTGCCCAAGTTTCCCCGATATATATACAACGCTACTGTTGTATATGAAATATAGACGGGTACAAGTCTGCTTTGTGATTGGCTATTTACGGATTATCGTGGTCTAAAAAAGGATTAAATTGAAAACCGCTTAAATCAACAATAGAAATTATATCTGAATAGCGAATGTTTTCACAGCTGATAGAAAGTGATTGAAAATGATCTAATAAATGCCGTGTTTAACACTTTTTATTTGTGCATGTTTGCAAGTGTTTACAAGTGTTTTGGTAAAACATATCACGAAACAACAATAAATTTTTTTCTCATTAATCTAATAACTTACAACAACTAACAAGTTGTTAATATTCATTATATACATGAAGGTACAAATGTATAATGACAGCTCAATTTACAGATTAGATTGAGTTTGTTCACATTTGCGCGTACATGTAAGTATGACTTATAAGTAGAAAGTTGTGTAGAAATAATCGCGGTAAGCATGAATTCGCGGAATGCCGATCACCGCGAATATCGCGATAATTTAAAGCCGGCGAATATTTCCACTTTTACAGTATCTGTTTGGGCAGACCTCTTTTTTATAGAAACGTTTACCTGAATCTATAGTTCTGCGGCAAACAGAATATACAACAGATCAAAATTTTTACTGGGACCACACCGCACTGAAAGACAGATGCTGTAAAATTTATTCAAATATAAAAGAAGATCCCTAGAAATCATAGAAAGCAACCAAGCAAAATAGAAGCATACTGGTTCGATTGATTCTAATAAAGAAATGGAATAATTCATTTCTAAACTGGAGCTCAGTTATATTTCAAAGAATGTATAAATTGTTTTTGTCACATTTGGATATTACTACTATGAAGACATTAGAAACTCTATAAGTTTTATTCTGTTTTTGTTATGTTAAAACGTTACAGGAACACAACTGAAGGTCACATGGTAACTGTCGAGCTTTTGATGGTGGGAGAAAACCCTAGCTGCCCCTCCGTGCATCATCACGGGGGTACCCCGGTAGAACCACCTACCTTCCGTTAGTCAACTTGATGGCTTCTTCACATGAAAAACTCAACGCCCCGAGCAAGGCTTGAACCCACATCGGCGAGGTGCATGTGATTTGAAGTCATTGACCTTAACCACTCGGCCACGGAGATTCAACTCTACAAGTAGACGTATGTCTTTGAAAATGGGTGGGGTGAACATCAAAAGCAGTTATTTTGCTTCTTGAAATTTGCTGTATACTCCAATACATTTAATGATGAAAGCAAAGGAGTAAATAATGCTGACATCGGTTTCTGTATTGGAACATAAAGACAATAAAAAGACAATAAACAGTAGACAGAAACTTTGAGAGGTGGCTAGCCGTTACACAATGTTTGGTATTTAATTCGGTCGATGCCTTTTCTGAGAAACCAAAGATATACGACAATAGTAAAGAAAGATATTGACAATCTGACATACAAAATCAGACAATAACTATCAGTTGTGAAGCTGAATGCGAGACATATAAGAATAGAAGTTCCTCTCAAAAAATGTTACGTTAAAGCATTTGGATGATACGTATGTGTCTTCATGAATATTCTATTTTGGGCGTGATGCAAACATTTTTGACAGCAACGACTTGGGCCCAGTTGTTCGAAACTTTAACAGGAGATTAAGCTAACCGTCGATTAACTTTTAGGGTTATTGTTTACATCTCAGAAGACTTAGAAATACAAATGTATGAGTTAAGAATTATGATCACTGAATAATCTTTACAATAAAATGGAAACATCATACTAGTATTTCCCTCCAAGAATAGTATTTTGAATCAAAGTTTAACAGCCGGTTAGTTTAACAGCCGGTTAAAGTTTCGAACAGCTGGGCCCAGAGCAGTTCTTGTCGACAGATATTTCATTTTACGCAAACATGACATTGTTCGTACGTGTAACCGATTCTGTGAAAACAGAATCATAAAATATAAAGCAACATTTGAAATTATTTTGTTGTATCAGAACTCTAACATAAACCCAATCCCATTAAAAATATTACACGGATCTAACAGGATTAGCCCAGGTGCATGTACGAAGACTCCGAAAATGAAGGACATTAACTAAAGAAGACATAACAAAACAATAAGACAGCAAGTGCAAAACAATAACAGAGAGGAAGTCCACGAGACGCCACCCTGGGACAGTCTGGGGCATACGCACTACTGAGCAGTCTAAACCGGCTAATGGTGCACACAGACTAAAACCCGAGTTTTAACACCAACAATGTTCCAAAGTAACAGGATAGAGAAACAATTTATTTCCGCCTGAAGAATTCTTTACACACGTAATTGTAATTACAGTTACGATAGCTGTGTAAACCTCACGAATCATCAATGTTCTTGAGGAAATATATAAAAGGACCGTCGGCATAATGGAGAGCGCCCGCTTCGAATGTGTGAGTTCGTTGGTTTGATTCCTGGCAACGTCATAAAATGCACGTTAAATAGAACCAGTACCTCACTTGCTTGGCTTTAAGCACTAATAAAGAAACAGGCTTGCCTTTACTCGTGAAAACATATAAAAAGAGCATCGGTGTCATAATGATAGAGCGCCCGCTTCGAACGTGTAAATTCTGGCAACGTCATGATATACACGTTAATTGGTGCTAGTAGCTTTCTTGCTTGGCCTTCAGCATTAGTAAAGAATCCGGTTTGCCTTAAGTCTTAAGATCATGGCGATTGATACACTCAGGAATGCGCTTTCGAGAAATCTACCCTTAACCTTTTATCTTTTGAGAGTGATTAATATAAGTTTTAGAACTTGTTTCACATCAACCGAAAAAATATTAGGAACAAAACTATACAAAAACAAACATAGTTACAATCGGTATAATCTTAAGAATTATTTAAAGCATCATATATATTCTATTATTATTACCATATATAACACATAAATTATTTAGTCTTACCTAATTACGTGTAGTTGGATGTCTTCGGAATGTCGACATACCAATGTAGGATTATCTGTGAGTTATATGTCCGATAATCTAGCAAAGTACATGTAGTTTGTTCTTGAAAAGAAATTCACTTCAGGTCTCACAAGGAAATGTCATTTAACAAGCTATATGGGTGGTCCAGACTCATGGAACATTATACCTTGTACATCTCGACAAATGACGAGATCCTCGTTTTAGAAGACAGACATAAAATGCACGATGTCATAAACTCTTTTCTGAACACATTTCACCAAATGGGATTTTTTTCTCTACTTTAAGTAGATATTAGGAAGGATAATTTGCAGCTCTAAGAGTAATTTTTGAAAACTTCACACAAAATGCGCATGAATTTTAACCTCAACTTCATTATGGGTGGTCTAAACACTCCCCGAGAAAAAACGCTTCCCTTTTTCTCAAAAAGTATTCCTTAAATATTTTACTGAAGAAATTGAGTAAATTTCAAGAAATAAATCCTTCTTGGATTTTTTAATTCATTTCTTTATTTCATAAAAGAAGGCTGCATTCTGGAACGGCAATGACCTCCACGAGCACAGAGTTTAGTGGCAGTAAGAAAATATTAATATGTTTATAAATGAACATTGTATCACACTGTACACACACGCGTCAAACAGGTCAAATAAATTTCTTTAGAAATTCATTTCTGACTGATTTAAAATATGATTAAATGTAATGATTATGAACGTTATATCAGACTTATATATAAACGTTAAGTCGAAAATCAAAATATCGACTTTACTTTAGTTGGAAGTTGCACCGTGCTGTTCACTGATTGCAAACTGGTAGGTAGCTAAATGGAAATGTACAACTGGGATCTATATTATGCATATTGTAAAAAGAAAACATAAAATATTAGATTAAAGAAGTTTATGAAAGTTTTCAAAATCAAAACCTTTGGACTTTTGAAAGATTTATAGTGTTTAAAAATATGTGCAAACAGGAACCTTCCAATGGACGTTTGTGGCATGATTTTAGAGTACTGACATTATCATATACAGCTGGAAATAGATTTTGATACTTCTCAGTCCAAAGATCGAAGTCCTTTGTATGCATAATCTAAAACTGATGCATATCTTGAAAATGAAATATTGCTCAAACCAATCACATACACTACAGCAAAATGAAGCACATAACCAGACAAATGTGCTTCCGATAATCATTAGGTAGATGTGCTGCGGAATTAAATTCCTAATTACCTTATGCAACGACTTTAGAATCGTCAAAGCCCTTTCAAATCATGTCCTGAGTTTGCAAGACATGATTACAACGATTTTAGAATTGATAAAAACCTGTTCAAATAGTGTCTTGCACTTTGCGAGACAATAATACAACAATTTTAGAATTTGACAAAAACCTTTCAAAACGTATATTTTGTAAAACTGCCAGACACCAAGATTACGATTCCAAAAAATATTCTCATAAAAAAGCAACTACAGTTTGAAGATTGAAGCTCATGATCATAAAAGTTATACAATGTATAATTTTTCATGCAACGGACGTGTAGTTATTGTGTTTTATTTTTTAATTACATAAGTATTAACATAGAGACTTAACAAACGTTGAGAATGAATATATTAACATATATAAATGGATTGTTTGGAAGCTTAGAAAAAGAACCAGGCAATAGCAGACTGAACTTGACTGACTCGAGTAATGAGTGGTAATAAAGTCTACAAATTCTCTCTTACACATAAAATGCCAAAACTAGTGCAACTATGAGTAGATATTTTACGACCGCAGTAATGTATTTGGAGACTACTTGTGTGAGTTAAAATTATCTATTAGCTCCTTTAGAAACATAGACCATAATGAAACAAAATAATCGTTGGAAGTTGTTTTAGAACTTTTATGTTTTCTTTATTTTGAGGAAACTTGCTTTCAAATAGGTTAAAAATCAATTGGCAGTTATATACTAGAATTCTACGTTATACAGTCGGGAAATTATGGGATTTGCCAGTTACCTTCTTGGTAGCGGTTAGCAAAATTAATTGCCCAAAACAGGGAGGCGCTGGATTATTCAGCTACATATTTCATAAATTTACTTTTTATTTCATTGGACACAATTAAACACATATCTAAGATATATAGAAATGTCACACCAAAGTGGCTATATCTTGAAACATCAAAAACATAAACAGAACTTTTTAAGTAATTGCTCTGTTATTCGTATGAAATTAGTGGTATGAAATCGGTATGAAACAACCAAGTAAAAAGCAACAGCAAACTCGGTTGCCTAAAGATCATATGATGTATTGAAATGTGCAGTAATAATAAGTCTCCCTAATACAGATAAACGAATGGACGTCATGATCCCAAAGAATCAGAAACGATAACAATACAGTCAAAGTATATGGTGTTCATCTCAAGGGAAGTCACACAACAGCAAAGGACTGTTGGAATAATTGAACCTTTATAATTAAAGATAATTAAAAGAACTTAGATTGTAAATGGATTGCCTCAAATTATTTCAATGCTGTTTACAAATAAATACTGTTTAAAATATATGACGGTCATTTAACATATAATGCAACCAGTGTTTCTACTTACAGTCTTCGAGAAATAAATGACCGAATGTATATGAATAACTTATCATCTGCTTGTTCCAGCTGCATGATGACGATACTAGTAACAAAAATGTCTGTAAGTTATGTCTAGCCCAATAGCATTCGAGATCCCCTGTGGGAGTCCAATACATTTATGTTAAATACTTCTTTTCAGATTGAGACGGCAAACTATCTTACAAGTGCCCTGGCAATGTTATATTAGCTATGAACCTTTATACTCCATCATCTGTGAAAATATTCTCTCGTCTTTGACAAACAACTACATATTATTCAACTGCAAACTTTATATGTCGTCATGCTATACTTCTTTTGTAAAACTATTTTTTAAAAGTTAATCATGAGCTTTTGCTTTTACATAGCAGCATCACTAGAATAATTGTCATCCAGCAAATGAAGAATTTTTAAGAAATAATAATTTGATATTCTTGATTCTGAACAAGGACAAAGAAAGCGCGCATAAAATGTAATGCCTGGTTTCTTTTAAGTTATCGCAAATCAAACAAATGTTGACAACTTTTCAAAGTTTTGTCATTACTAATGTCATAACATATGTGAGAAAATCATAGACTTGGTGAAATATTTTTGAAAGGTATTTGTGTATATTTACTTCATGTCTTTCCTTAGAAATAATATGCATTGTGATGCATTGGATTTAGAAACATTCAATATACTTTAAAAGATATTAAGGCAGTTGCATTTTGTATTGAATTAACCTCGTAGCACGTTCATCAAACGAATTTATCATTCTGTCTGTTTTCTTTCCGAGAAATATTGCTGTCTAAAGCTGCTGTAATTTGAGATTTCTACACTCAAACCACAGTCGCCCTGGAGACAGGTTCTAATGAATCACAAAGCCTCATAACATGTTTCCTGAACATTGTTTAAACAAATTTATAGGTAGATAAAACATGTTCTAATTGTATCTTAATTCTGTTGAATGTATGTAAAACAATTTATTTTAGTTGCGTAAACCTGTTTTTATTCACTTTCGACCCGCTTCTTGGAAAACCAGTACTAGTGCCATAATTATGTGAAAGCATAGTTTTGAACTCAGATCCCTCCCTGGTTAAGCCACAGGCACTTCAACAACTAGACTGCCGCTCTCATGTACTTGGGACAGTATTATCCTTTTATAAGCTTAAACTTTATCAGAAATGACAAATTCACGTTTCCGTATGTAAATGTTACTGGAGAGAATAGTGTTCACGGTTTACAAAGTATATCCATCTACACAAAGCAATAGAAATCAAAAACAAAGCAAAACATCAGATGTAATATATTGTTGTAAAACAGTTTGTAGTGCTAATGTCTAAACTTGGGCAGTAAAGTCTAAAATAGAGTTTATGTCCATTCGTTAACAGATTTTCATAAAAATCAAAATGGCAGTTTAATTTCGGATTAACACATGCAGTAATTTTGCAATTTATGATAAAATGATTCATGGGAAAATACAGTTACCTAACAACTGCATTGAGTTGCAAATAAACAACGTTTAAAATAAGTAAACAAAACACTTTTGAACCTTCATATCAGCTTGTGAACAACATATTCAGCATTAACAAATATGTAAATATATGTTAACGGACAGCAAGTATATGCTATAGTTATAAAAATGTAAATGGCCATTTAATTCGTTTAGTCTTCCCGTATATCCCAAAATACTGTTCTCATACTAGAGATTATGACTTAACGATCAAACATTATGATTTATATGAGTTAGCAATAGACAAACATAATTCCAGATGGCCTGTCTGTGAATGATACCGGTCAAATTACCGTCATGTTGAATTTGGATTACAGGAGAAGTTTATTTGAAATGACAGTCTTGTAATAGTAAGAGAAACAGTTACTATAGAAAACAGAACACTGAAAGTTTTCCCACTTTTATCTATTCTCACACTGAATTCAATGCAAGCTCAGACTTTGTAAAACTTATTACAATTTGGCATTGAACTAAAACTTTTTACAGGTTTTAATGAAGCTGAAATGTTCCGTAAAAACCTTTCAAGGGAAACAGTTAACCAATATACTGTTTCCTAAGCTATTCCAAAGAACAATTTCGCTTTCCTGTATTTCAAAGTATGGTGTGCCTTCAATCCCTGCGTGTTTTATTCCATACTGTCAAATTAAATGATATTTAAGTATTCAAAGGAACTTTACTTTAAATTACTTAACATACCCTGTTTTGCATATAAGTAATAATGTTATAACGAAAGAATTGACGACTAGTAGTAGTTTTGACTGTTGATCGGTAACCATTCAATAAGTGTTAGTTATATCACATGACTTCAACAGTTAATTTTACTGTTTAATTGTTAAAGTTATAATGTACAATATACACTTTCACGAATTCATTGTTACATTGAAACACGAGTGAATGTGTACGTGTAATACTGATGTATCAAACGTTTTAACAATTTTTAATTGTAAACAATAATATTTATAAGATCGAGACTACAAGCCAAATGATTGTAAAGTCCCAATGATTTTGTAAGGAAATAAAAACAAAACAATAAATTGTTGACAAGTAATATAAATAACGGTCTATATCTTTCGATTTATTAATCACGAAACAACTTCACAACTGTCAAAGATATTAACGACAATCACTTAAGTGTTAATGCAATACAAACGACACACTATCGACTATTGTAATATGATACAATAATGAGTTATATTGATACATTATCCGTAACAGATAGAGAAGATTTTGACACTGATTTTTATTTATCAGGAGATATGAGAATATTTACATTAAGTAATTTCATCGCATTATCAGTCGCCATAGCTAATATTAGGATAGTTGGAAACTAAAAAGAAATTGTCTTTTATCGCAGATAAGAAATGTTATATATTTCTCAAAGGACCTTTTATACATTTTTTTTTTAAAATAAAAGAGAGACAATTTGACCGATTTCATAGGTAAAACAGAAAAACTACATTAAATTTTATTCCTAAACATATATTTGGATTTATGAACACATAGCATTAAACAGTAAAACATATTTACAAACATATGTTATAGGTAATCATACACCACTATCACGAGTAAATATGCACTTCTTACGCAACACTTTCAAATTTCAATAAGGTTATGTACACGGTGTTCTCTATTTTACTTCACTTTTTAAATTAATACTTTTTTATTTATTTTAAATATTGATGAATAACTGTTTACCAATTGGCTTACTTTCGAGACATTATTTATTTATGTCAACAATTTATTCATATTATATGGGTTTCCAAAATGTTCCACCACAAAATCAACGGTGATAAACGGGTTGTTAACATTATTTTACAGTCTAGGTTCTTCTGGGTTTTCCAGAGTCTACCTTTCATTTTTCGCAATACATGAAAGTGCTGGACCAAGATGTTTTAAATGGGAAACTGTTTGAGTATAGGTAGAACATAAGCAACATCTTATTGAAAAACTTTCCAGAATATCTTAATAATAAAATATTACCAGTTTGTACATTTAAAATTTGATGGATTCACATTAACAATGTAAATTAAAAAATTGATCTTGACAGGGAGGATTCAATTTGGATTTTGCGTAAGATTTAGATTAATATTAACTGCACTTAAAGTTGGGCATGACAGTATTTGGACTATTCTTGCAAATTAGAACTAGACTATACTGTTAGTTAACATTTTTAAGGTATTTGAAGGCTATTGCTTTTATGCGATATTCAATATCTTACAAACCTAATTATTCTACACCTGAGAAGAAGAAATTCTATAACAGAACGAATGTACGTTTTTTAGACGAATTAACTTTCAATTATTGTTATATCACTAATATTCCTGTGGCACATCTCATACTTTTCCGTACATTTCGTATGTCATGCAGTGATTGTTATATGCAGTCTCAATATTATATATGTTTTATGCCGAGAAATCAAAAACTGTAACTAAAGTATATACACTATAAAGATGACAAAGACAAATAAAAAATTACAGAGGGACTTCGCTTTTGATAAGTACGCTAGTGTTAGAAAACGTGTAACATTAACTTTGTTTTTTTTAACGTCACTGCCGTGCACGCTGCTAGGAACAAAGTGCCATAACATACACAGTTAAAGAACATATTTTGTTTTTCTTTAAACGCCAGGATGTCTTTCATGTTTACGAACTTTGATTTCTCGCCCATTGTATATATACGCTATTGTTAGAAAATAGTGCTATAACAAAGTTATTCGCTTTATTTTTTAAGCTTGATATTATTTGATGAAAATTGAATACATATATAGGATTCTGTCACTGGTTGTAGTTGTGGATTGAAATATACTATCATCTGTGCAGTTGTTTAACATGGCTTTGAACAATGTTCTATAAAGTCCCGACATATAAAATTCTGGGTATTCTGAATTCATAGACGTACTAATATTTCCTGAAATATACACGTGCTAGCAGTTACAGATAGCTAAAGGCAACTTATAGTATCATTAAGAGTATTGTCTCTCCCATATTATTAGACATTTTCAAGGATTACCAGGCATGGAAATTCAATTATTTAATGATTAAACAATCACGAAATATCGGTATGATATATAATTGAATTTTTAGGCAGCAAATTTAATACAAAGGTTATACAATATTCACATTCTTTAAACAATTCGATAGAAGTAATTGACGTTTTGAACTGATAAATGTTATATATCGAACCATTTGATAACAATTCAATAGTATTATGAACCTATTAGAAGCTGTTATCAATTACAAAGGATCTGTTTTTATAAACCGGGTTTTATTTTTAGCTAGTCTTAGTTAAAACATGTTATATTGCGTGAAGGGCGCATTAACGGATACACGTTTGATGTGTACCAAAAGTATGGTTTGAAAACCCGGAGAAATGGAATAAATATGGGTGGGGCTTAATACTGTTATATCATAAAGTTAGTAATTGCTGCTTACTTATCTGGGATCGTCCTAGTGTTGTTTGCAAGCGAAATTTCCGGGTCTATATTTAGTATATTGCTGCTCACCCGTTCAATGTCACATTTCAAAAGGCTAAAGTCGTTGGAGCGTACCAGTGGGTGGGGCTTAATATTATCGTAAAGTAAGAAAGTGCATGGTTATCTTGGACCTTCCTAGTGTAGAATGCAAGCAAAACCCCCGGGTCCAGAATTTGGGTCGAAAACCGTTACTATCTTAGAGCTAAGTAAAACATACAGCTACAAATGTCCGTTTTGGGAACTATATTAAGAATATTGCTGGTCACCCGTTCAATGTCATATTTCAAAAGGCTTGGTGTGGTTGGAGCGTGCATATGCCAAGCTACAAAATGCTACTTTTCTCTAAAATTTGTACAAGTACGGATGATATTTAACCGAAGAAAATTGACATCTGAAAAAAGAAGAGCCCTGACTGGGGCTTAAGGTATTAGACCCATAATAGAAATATTTAAAAAATGGCATTTGCTTAATATATTCTTACAGTTTACCGTGCTTTGCATTGTGGTGCATTTTTTTAAAAACTTTTACCGTGCCGTTTTTTTTTATATATAAATTTTGCGTTATTTATGGTATTTCCTCAAGCTCAAATAGAGACAAATTTCAAAGTGACGGCCTTTATCCAAAACGTTTGCAGAGCATTCATTTTACCATTGTTTTTTTTTTTTTATAAAAGAAACATCAAACTATTGGTAAACAATTATAAAACTTAAAATAAAACTGTCAATAACATTTTTTCTAGGGTGCCTCAAGTAAACGGATTTAATGAGACAGAATTCTAACTCCAACATTGAAAAATTAAGGTCGAATCCTGCGGGTCTGTTTTGAATTTTGCACACTTCATTCAAAAATAACCTTGGGGGCAGAAGTAAAACCTACCTATATTTCTTCCACAATGTGTAATCTAAAGAATAAAGTTAAAATAGAGACCTTTTACCGCACGTAACTCAGTATTTTTAAAGATCTCTAACTCTACCCCTTCTGTTTCAGAGGTAAATACACTTTGAATAGCAAAAAATCGCTTATCAAATGATTTTTTTCCACTTTTGTACAATAAATCAATAATAAGTCTTGAAAGAAGTAAAAACTTACTAGAAAAAAAGGAAAATAAGGAAAAAAAAAATGGTCCCAATGGGGCTTGAACCTACGCCCCCTGAAAATTGCAGTCAAAGTAGGTTTATAGTAGGAATTGAATACTCTTCAAATAGGAGGTAATCTATTATGCGCCTAATACGTTAATGCTGTTTTATCGTAAAGTAAGCAAATGCTTGGTTATCTGGGATCGTCCTAGTGTTGTTCGCAAGCAAAGTTTCCGGGTCCAAAATTTGTGCTGAATACCGCTACAAGTAAAAAGTATTCGATTACAAATGTCCATTTTAGGCACAATATTTAGTATTTGCTGCTCATTTAAAAAGGCTAAGTGTCGTTTGAGAGTGCATGTGCCAAGCAAAAATATGATACTTTCCACATGTATTTCTACCAATCACACGGCCCAAGGAACCGCGTGCAGGATTAGAAATAAACCAAAATTTGTGCCCAATACCGCAAAGCGTTATGTGTGCATTGAACTGGAGTTATGAGTAACCTTTTTAAAGAATAAGATTTTTATCACAATTTTTAGACACAATTGCTGGAAACGTCATATCATTTTTTGGATTAGCAAAATTTTGAGGTAATATTGGTTAACAGTTTGTGTTCTCGTAAATAAGATACGCAGTGAAAAAGAAGACCACTGAAAACTGAACTAGACTGTATGGCGGATTTTATCAGTAATTTAATACATCAAATGTATTGTCATATTTATAAAATGTAAAGGATAAAGCTATTGAAGTTACTAAACCAAGTGAATCACATTTAAAGATAAAACCTAGGTGTCATACAATGTACTTACTATTTGGCCCTAGGACAACAATGTCAAATTTTTGAGAAATAAATTACGTTACGTATACATAATATAGATATATTGAACATAGAATGCTACCAAACCGAATAAAAGCAGACTCGGTTTGATTGTTCACGAGAGACAGTGGAAATTGCAACACCCCACAAGTTTCTTAGCATCGGCTTAGCGGAACTCTATTACACAGATATTAAAAGAACTCTATATTCCTGAAGGATCAGAAAATAACATCACTGCATTCAAGTACGATACATTTACGGACACCATTGAAACCACTCTAATAACATAGATAATCAAAATAAGAGCAAGTTATCGGACATACATCAACAAGTCAGCAGCACCTTACATTTGCAAATCCAACCTATCCTGCAGCTCCACAACGCAAAAATTCATGAAAAATTTCATAAATATTTTTGATACATGTCATGCAATGCTCACACAAAGGACTAGAAAAAAATGATAACGATACTGACTAAACGCGAAGAAACTACACAAAATGTCTTCTGTTGATACTACATTATTTCACCAGGAGTAAGGTATCGGGCTCGCCCTGACATGAAATGAAGGTAAGTCTCCTAATTGCCTAATGGAAAATTTTGCGTAAATAGGCGTACACACGTAAATTTTGTTTCAGTAGCAAAATTTGGAAAAGCAATACATTATCACCTAATTTAGATGCCGTCGGATACAGCATCATTATCTGTTCCATTAGGTTGTCTATGTCACTTTGTTTTAAAATAATTTGTTGGCTGTCTCTTTATACAAATTACCAAGAGCGAAATACAGCAGACTCGTCGTTTTTCAAGTATGTCAAGAAAACTCTGTTTAGAAAGTAACGACGCAATTTTAAAACCCTGTTTATTTCAATCGAGTTTGTTCGAGAGAGGTAACGAAAAGTAAGCTAACTCTTTCACGTCGCTAAGTATCTGTTTGGGCAGACCCATTTTTTATAGAAACGTTTAACCGACTCTATAGCTCCGCGGCAAACAGAATCTAAATACAGATCGAAATTTTTACTGGGACCTCACCGCACTGAAAGACAGATGCTGTGAAATTTATTCAAACCTAACAGAAGATCCCTTGAAATCATTATTGAACGCAACCAATCGAAATAAACGCTGACTGGTTTGATTGAGTCTAATGAAAAATGAAATAAGCCATTTCTTAGCTGGAGCTCAGTTATATTTCAAAGAATGTGTAAATTGTTTCATTGGGATATTTATACTATGAACACATAAGAAACTCAAGTTTTGTTCTGTTTTTTTCTTATGTTTAACGCCACACGAACACAATTTAAGGTCAAATGGTAACTTGATGGAAGACCCCAGCTGCCCATCCGTGCATTATTTCATCACGGGTGTACCCCGGTAGAACAACCTACCTGTCGTAAGTCAACTGGATGGCTTCTTCACATGAAAAACAACGCCCCGAGCAAGGCTCGAACCCCCATCGGTGAGGTGCATGTGATTTGAAATCAGTGACTTTAACCACTCGGGCACGGAGATTCCACTCTACAAGTAGACGTATGTCTTTGAAAATGGGTGGGGTGAACATCAAAAGCAGTTATTTTGCTTCATGAAATTTGCTGTATACTTCAAAACATTTTATGATGAAAACAAAGGAGTAAATAATGTCGACATCGGTTTCTGTATTGGAACATAAAGACAATACAAGATAATAAACAGTAGACAGAAACTTTGAAAGGTGGCTAGCCGTTACACAATGTTTGTTATTTAATTCGGTTGATGCCTTTTCTGAGAAATCAAAGATATACGATCATAGTAAAGTAAGTTATTGACAATCTGACATACAAAATCAGACAATAACTATCAGTTGTGAAGCTGAATGCGAGACATATAAGAATAGACAGGTCCTCTCAAAAAATGTTCCGTTAAAGAATTTGGATGATACGTATGTGTCTTCATGAATATTCTATACTGGGCGTGATAAAAACATTTCTGGCAGCAAAGACTAGAGCAATACTTGTCGACAAATATTTCAGTTTAAGCAAAAATGACATTTTTCGTATGTATAATTATAACCGATTCTGTGAAACAATATCATAAAATATAAAGGAATCATTTTGTTGTATCCGAACCCTATCAGTTAAACCCAATCCCATTAAAATATTACACGTATCTAACAGGATTAGCCGAGTTGCATGGACGCAGACTCTGAGGAACATTTACTAGAGAAGTCATGACAAAACAATAAGACAGCAAGGGCAAAACAATACCAGAAAGGCAGTCCAGGAGTCTCCACCCTGGGACAGTCAGGGGTAGACGCACTACTGAGCAGTCTAAACCAGTCAATAGTGCTAATGGTGCACAGAAACTAAAACCTGAGGTTTTACACCAACAATGTTGCACAGGAACAGGACAGAGAAGAAATTTATTCCCGCCTGAAGAATTCTTAACACACGTAATGGTAATTACAGTTACGATAACTATGTAAACCTCACGAATGCTCTTGTGAAAACAAATAAAAAGAGCCTCGGTATCATAGTGGTAGAACGCCCGCTTCGAATGTGTGAGGTCGTTGGTTTGATTCCTGGCAGCGTCATACTATACAGTCACGTTAAATGGTGCCAGTAGCTTTCTTGCTTGGCCTTCAGCATTAGTAAAGAATCTGGCTTGCCTTAAGTCTTAAGATCATGGCGGTTGATACACTCAGGAATGCGGTTTCGAGAAATCTACCCTTAACCTTTTATCTTTTAAGAGTGATTAATATAAGTTTTAGAACTTGTTTCACATCAACCGAAAATATACTAGAAACAAAACTCTACAAAAGCAAATAGTTACAATCGGTATAATCTTAAGAATTATTTAAAGGATCATATATATTAAATTCTATTATTATTACCATAAATAACACTTATTCAGTCTTACCTAATTATGTGTAATGTAGTTGGATGTCTTCAAAATGTATTGTCAAATGTTTTGTCACATATATGTATTTATATTTTTGCAATTTCTTGGATGGTTTGCACAGTATTATCTTATTTTGGATAACAATCTGCGAACGACGTTAGATCAGTGACAAAAAATCAATGGCTGATCCTGAACTTTTCAATTTATTTGAGATAATAAACAGTGATAGATCAGGCAAAAGCCCAGACTATGAGGGATATGTCGACTTTATGTTGCATAAGCTATCCTATATGACAATGAATAGTGTGCCTGCTGACATGAAATGAATTTCTAATCGGATATGCTTTGTCATTAACATTTATCTTGTATCATAACTTTTCTCATTTGCTGCAGATAATGTCTGCATCTTAGATTCATTCACAGTGTTACATTTACGAATTACAGAAAACCAGAACAGATAACTGCGATTATCTTTTTTGTCATTCCTCATTTCTCTGTTAGTATTGAATACACTGTTCTTTTAAAACCCGGACTCAATATACTTTATCTGCTTCTGGACAAATTTGCCTTGTCTTTCGATATAAACTTTTAACTAATATCCCATACCATTGTAGGATTATCTGTGAGTTATATGTCCGATTTTCTAGCGAAGTAGTATGTACTTGAAATTGAGGTCATATGGCGACATTTGCTTTTACATAGCAACAACACTAAAATAATTGTCACCCAGCAAAGGAAAGAATTTTGAAGAATTAATAATTAAAAATCAGACCAATGGTGATATAATGTGTCATTTTCAAACGTTTTGTCATTTCGTATGTTTCGCTAGATGTGAGAAAGTCATAGCTGCGGACGTACTGTTTTTCTTTCGCTGAGAAGTCCTGGTGAAATATTTTTGAAAGGAAATTTGTGCATATTTACTTCATGTTTTCCTAAGAAATAACCTTCAATGTGATACATTAGATTTAGAAACATTTAATACACTTTAAAAAGATTTTTAGGCTGGTGCATTTTTTATTGAATCAACCTCATAGCAATATAGCACGTTCATCAACTGAACTTATCATTCTGTCTGTTTCCTTTCTGAGAAATATTGCTACCTAAAGCTGTAATTTGAGATTTCTACATACAAACCATAGTCGCCCTGGGAATCACAAAGCCTCAAAACATGTTTTCCTTAACATTGTTTAACAAATTCATAGACAGATAAAACATTGTTTTAATTGAATCTTAATTCTGTTGAATGTACGTAAAACATTTTAGCTGCGTTGTGATATGTATGTAAAAACAATTTATTTTAGCTGCGTTGTGAGGAAAGCCTTAACCTGATTTTGTCCACTTTCGAACCCGCTTCTTGGAAAACCAGTACTAGTGCCATATGTGAAAGCATGGTTATTAACTCCGATGGGTTCCAAAATCAACTCCTTCCTGGTTCAGCAACTAGACCACCACTTTAATTTACTACCAACAGTAATATCAAAGCTTGAATTTTATCAGAAATGACAAGTACACGTTGTTACTGGAGAGAATAGTGTTCACGGTTTACAAATTAATTTGAGTAAAGTATATCCATCTACACAAAGCAATAGAAATCAAAAACAACGAAAACATCATAATGAATCATATTGCTGTAAAACATTTCGTACTGTCTTAAATAGAGTTTATGTCCATTCATTAACTGATTTTCATTAACGTCAAAATGGCTGTTTAATTTCGGATTAACACATGCAATATATTTGCAATTTATGATTTAAGAGAAAATACAGTTACCTAACAATTATATTGAGTTGCAATAAACAACGTTTAAAATAAGTAAACAAACCCCTATTTAACCTTCATATCAGCTTGCGAACAACATATTCACATTAATAAACATGTAAATATATGTTAACGCACAGCAACTATATTCTATATCATTATTATGTGAATGGCCATTTAATTCGTTTATCCCAAAATATAGTTCTCATACTAGAGATTATGACTTAACGATCAAACATTATCATTTATATGAGTTAGCCATAGACATATTTCCCAGATGGCCTGTCTGAGACTGACACCGGTCAAATTACCCTCATGTTGGATTTGGATTACAGAAGAAGTTTTATTTCAAATCGTGACAGTCTTCTGATATCAAGGGAAACTATAGAAAACAGAAGGCTGTTTTTCCCATTTCATCTATTCTCACACTGAATAAAAACCCAGGCTTTGTAAAAATTATTACAACTTGGCATTGAACTAGAACTTTCCACAGGTTTTAATGAAGCTGAAATATTCCGTAAAACCTTTCAAGGGAAACAGTTAACCAATATACTGTTTTCGAAGCTATTCCAGAGAACACTTTCACTTTCCTGTATTTCAAAGTATGGTGTGGCATCAATCCCTACATATTTTATTCTATACTGGCAACTTAAATGATATTTGAGTATTTAAAGAAACTTTACTTTAAATTACTTAACATACCCTGTTTTGCATATAAGTAATAATGTTATAACGAAAGAATTGAGGACCAGTTGTAGTTTCGACTGTTGACCGGTAAGCCATTCAATACGTGTTAACTATATCACATGACTTCACCAGTTAATTTTACTGTTTAATTGTTAAAGTTGTAATGTACAATATACAAAATACAACTTCTTCTTTCACGAATGCATTGCTACATTGAAACACGAGGGAATGTGTGCCAATGATTTTGTTAGGAAAAAAAAACAAACAATAAATTGTTGACAAGTAATATAAATAACGGTCTTTATCTTTAGATTTACACCTTATTAATCATAAAACAACTTCACAACATTAACCAATATCTGTCAAAAATATTAACGACAATCACTTAAGTGTTAATGCAATATAAACAACACACTATCGACTTTTATAATATGATACAATAATGAGTTATATTGAAAGTATTATCCGTAACAGATAGAAAGGATTTTGACACTGATTTTGTTTTAGCAGGAGATATGAGAATATTTACATTAAGTAATTTCATCGCTGATTTCATAAAATATAGACAATTTGACCGATTTCTTAGGTAAAACAGAAAAACTACATTTATTCCTAAATAACATATATTTGGATTTATGAACACATAACATTAAACAGTAAAAAACATACTTACAAACATATGTCATAAATAATCGTGTTGAGATATACAACACCACTATCACGAGTAAATATGCACTTCTTACGCAACACTTTCAAATTTCAAAAAGGTTATGTACACGGCGTTCCCTATTTTGCTCCACTTTATTACTTTTTTAAATTTATTTTAAATATTGATGAATAATTGTTTACTGTAAAACATGTCCTAGTTTCGAGACATTATTTATTTATGTCAACAATTCATTCATATTCTATGGGTTTCCAAAATGTTCCACCACAAAATCAACGGTGATAAACGGGTTGTTAACATTATTTTACAGTCTGGGTTCTTCTGGGTTTTCCAGAGTCTCCCTTTCATTTTTCGCAATACATGAAAGTGCTGGACTCCTCCAAGATGTTCTCCAAGATGTTTTAGATAGGAAACTGTTGGAGTATAGGTAGAATATAAGCAACATCTTATTGAAACACTTGCCAGAATTTCATAATGATAAAATATTACCAGTTTGTATATTAAAAAATTAATGGTTTCACATTAACAATGTAAATTAAAAAAATGATCTTTACAGAGATGATATACAGTGAAACACCGCTCGCTCGAGGTCGCAAGGGGATGAGCAAAATGCTCGAGTTATCCATGGTTTCGAGCGACCCAAACATTGACCAACATACGACGAATATTAAAGTTTGTTTTACCGACCATTTGCAGAGGAAACGGTGATGCGTAATTATAACACACTCGTGACATTTTCAAAAAACTATTACAAACGTTATTTATGATAGATCGTAAATGGCACATGTGAAGAAACAGCTAAGACATTTTTTTTTTCATTTTTTTATATGAAATACTGTAATCGAATTCGCAATTTTCTTCCCCAAATTAAGATCTCATAATTATCGTCTCAATTTTATGAAAAGGCTGTCTTATTTCCTTTATTTGCATGCAAACAACTGTTGATTGAAATATTAAGATCTTATAATTATCTTCTCGATCCCGCAGAAAAAGTAATGATTAATAACAATTTTGATCAATAAAATTTTTCTTCCACCTTTCATCAATAATTAATCATTATCAGATCAAATATACCGGCAAACAAACATTTAAGATAGTCGGGGAATAGACCATGCAATTCTCACGACGTGCGAAAATTTTAAATTAACCGATACATTCTGACCGCCGAAGGTGTGAAAAATTTTGACACCTCTGCTCGAGTTTGCCATAAGCAACAAAGAGTAAATTAATACACAGGGACCAGGTGTCATGCTCGAGCGACCGAGTTATCGATGCTCGACCCAGCCATGGTAATTTCACATAGAAAATAGAAGGAAATCGGCCGGGACCACATGAATTGCTCGAGCGAGCCCGGGTGCTCGAGTCATCGATGCTCGAGCGAGCGGTGTTTCACTGTATATATTTTGCATATCCAAAATTCAGTTTGGATTTTGCGTGAGATTTATAATTGCTATTAATTGCATTTAAAGCTGAGCATGACAGGATTTGCACTATTCTTGTAGATTTATATTAGAATTGGACTTTATGGTTAGTTGACATTTTTAAGGTGTTTGAAGGCTATAGCTTTTGTGCCATATTCAATATTTTACAAACCTAATTTTTCTACACCTGAGAAAAAGAAATTCTATAACAGAACGAATGTACATTTTTTAGACGAATTAACTTTCATTTATTGTTTAATCACTAATATTCCTGTGGCGCATCTCATGCTTTTCCGTACATTTCGTAGTTGAGTCAATACAATTTAATCCCATTAAAGTAGTAAAATTCCCGTTTAATTCATCTTTAAAAGTTGATGTCGTATGTCCACGAAACATCTGTTTTGACCATAACCACGAACTATCGGACCCATAAAATCAAATGATTTTACAGTCCTTCTGTTCTAATATAAATAAAGCAATCAACAATATAATCTTCTTAATGCTTCAGTCACAGATTAAATGGGCACCGCTCGATTTTTTCTAACGGTGCCGATACAAACATTTGGAGATTACAGTACATCGGACGGTGCCTGGTTGGGCTCCTACAGACGACGCTCTAACGATGTGTTATCGGGCTCTTCGAGGGCCAAAAATCGTTCGATCGCCGCAGAATTTTAACTTTACTCTAAACCTTTCCCGGTAAGTCAAATCTAACCTGCTATATATATGTATACCATCCATTTTCACCTGCCGCCGGACGGACACTGGAAGATCTTACCCGATTATCTTTCAAATACTTGCCGTCCGGCGGCAGATCACCATTTGTAACTGGGGCATTACATGTATATCGATCTGAGTATTTTGCTGGAGCTTACTATATTTTTATCGTTCAATATAGCATCTGGTAACATTTTCGGAGAAGTTTTCATTGAACGACTTGCGGAAATACATGTTTTCAGAGACTTTTATGACCTTGCATGTATCTGCGATGCGTGCCTACTTGAATTTTGTATCAATATCAACAGGCGCCTTTACTTTTGAGCTCAGAAGCACTGTTACGCATATAAAGTTTGAAGCAAATAGAGTTATTTTCGATCTTGAAGTAATTTTTAAAAGATTTTAAGAGTCCTTATTGTTTTAAAACGCAGTTCCTCTGCTCCGCCTTATAATTGCTCATCACAATGCTGACTAAAGGATTACAACCAAATCACTCACATGAATGGTCTTGGCTGATATACGACTAGTATCTATTGATCATAAGTATAAGCACTTGCAAAATAAAATATACTATTAACGTCATAAATTAACATGTATTGAATAGCAAATTATACTTGTGTTTAATGAAATAGACGACTGGTGATGTGTTTATTTCCTTTGTTAGGAAATGAACGATCGTAACTCTTTTTTTGTGTAATTCACTGGATGATCTAGCACTGTTGGAGAAAAAAGAATGTACAGATATATGATCGCATTAAAGCAAGACATTGACTATCTGACAAACAAAATCAGACAAACTTATCTAAAAAGAAAATGTATACGAGACTTACTAGAGGCGTCATTGATTCAATGATCTACTTGAAAGAAGTTGGATGAAAGCACACTGTCTCTATACATTTCATGTTGTGTTTGACATGAACACTTCTGACAATAAAGAATGGAATATAGCCCAGAGTATATAGTCTGGCGATAAATCTTTCAATACTGGTACGCAAGAAATGGCATTCATCCTTCAGAAAAATACGACCCGTGTCTGTTTTTATATCATAAACACTAGACTCGACAAGCTTTTCTTTTAGGTAAACCGAATTCTCCTAAATTCTTTTTTCAATTAAATAGTAACCAACATGATTGGAAAAAGTCATTTTTGAAAAAAGAAACCATCAAAAAACATATTCCTGACAGACTTGACGAATCATCATCTTTGTCCGTCCTTGCATGTACTTTTATTTTACTAACATGCAATCCTATTCAAGAGGAGCAAGCATATTCATCTACATCTATATCTGGATGCATAAAAACATAATTAAGCCCGAAAATGTTGCAAAAAATGGCTGACCTTGATTCGATTCAGTTTATGACAATTTCTGCTGAAGAGATATTTCTGACTAAACATGTATTAACAGTTTATCTTTATAAAGAAATCAACAATTCATTATTTATTTTATATGATGGCTTTTGTTAAGATTTTCGAGTCTATCATCTTATATTTGTTTGGATACAGAAACGCTCTAACTATCGCGTCTTAGCAAGCTCATTCTGCACGGAATCGGTGAGTGTCACTATGTATTGTATGCATATATTTTGTATGTCGTGCAGTGATTCTCATAATCAGTTTCTGTAAATATTATAAATGTTCTATACTGATCAATCACAAACTGAAACCATACAAAAATGCGTCGGCAAACTAAAGTATATACACAACGAAGACAACAGGAACAAATAAAAGATTTTCAGAGGCACATCGCTTTGGATCGGTCAGTTGCGAAACCAAAAGTTTGGAGTTTATACATGCCCATTTGGTCTTTCCTATTACTGTAATTTTTCAAATAGAAAACATCCAACATCTTTAAATCAAATGTTGATGAAATAAGTCTAAACAATTTAACGTTGCAAGTATCTTAACAGATGTAAGCACCAAATTTGTAAATTAATTTAGACACATGCACGACTACGGACCAGTGAAATAAGTCTAAGTTCATATTTCTAAATTTGTCAGCTCTTGGTTTATTTGATGATAACACCAACCATATGTAACATTAACTTTTTTTCATTTGAACGTCATTGCCGTGCATGCTGCCAGGAACAAAGTGCCATAACGTACACTGTAAAAGAACATATTGCCGTAATTTAAAGTTTGTCATTATCCTTTGTTTGGTATACACGATTTTAATCAAATGCATTGATTTCATTCCTAATAGAACATTTCTCAATTCATTAAACAATATTTATACATTCCATTTCGTATTAGCCATATTGTTGCAGTAATATCCAGGGCGAACATTTCCGCCAAATTATTAACGTGTTATTCTCTCAGTTAAGATCAATATTGAATAGACAAGACTATGCGATATTTTCTATGATTTAAGGATTTTTTTTTTAAATCAAGTCAAGGAAGGCGAATTTCAATTTAACGCGGACAGGTCTTCTTGGCTGTTCTACCTATCTATCGTAAACTTTGATAGTCGACGATTCATTATATTATATTCTTATATTTATCGGATGAAACTTCATAATTTTGTAGTAAGCTACTTTTAAAATGTACGAATTTAATTTTGTTTCTTGTGTGATTATACGGGCATAAGCTACATTGGGACTTCTGGCAAATATTCAGGAATCGTTAGCGTGATTCATGGATTTGCGAGAAGTCCCAATGTGGTTTACACCCGTACATAACAAGAAAAAGGTTCTGTCACTGATTGTGGAATGGAATATATTATCACCTGTCTTATTCTTTTATATGACTTTGAATGTTCTTGTAAAGTCCTTACATATAGAATGTCATTAACGTACCAATATTTTACCTGAAATATACACGTGCCTGGCAGTTACAGATAGCTCAAGGCAACTTATAATATCATTTAGATTATTGCCTCTCCCATATTATTAGAGATTTTAAAGCTTTACTAAGCATGGAAATTCAACCATTTAGTAATTGGACAGACATTCCTGAAACATCAATAGGGTACATAAATGAATTTTAAGTTGGCAAATGTAATAGAGATTATACAGTATTCACATTCTTTAAAGCATTCGATAATAGTAATGTATCTAGACACTGGACATAATTATGATCTTTGGAAATGGACAATTTGAACGGTTTTATCGATCCATTTGATAACAATATATTAATATTATATAAAGTTGCCATCAAATGCAAATAGTCTGTTATTATATAAACCGAGTTTTATCTTTAGCTTGACAAACACTGACGTTTTCTCTTCTTCTAAGTAAAAACATCAAATAACGGGGTCGCATAAGCGAATGGCAGAAGTCTGATATTTACCAAAATATGGTTTGAAAACCGGGAAAAAAGTGGAATTAAGCCGGTGTCTCCACTTGCGATTCTTAAAAGAAAATCTTGGAAAATGTAAGGCAAACGATTAGGTACATACATAAGTAACACATGTATCCAGCATGTCTACACGAATATTTTGTTCATACAAGAAGCGAGCGATTCATTTGAAGGTAGAATAACCATCTTGGAACGGATGACTTCCTATTTCAATTATTAAGGTTTTGTCTTATTTATACACTTATGATACTGTACGGATAATTGCTTATCTAATTTTGGTCCTAAAACAGTTAAACTAAAATAAAACATAAATAAAATATAACAAGCCAAAGTCAGAAATTGAAGATGTAGATTTCATATAAAACACCAAAATTCGGTCAAATCATCTGGACTTTCGTAAAATCTTCCATAATCTACAAGACATTTTAAATCTGTGACGCAAGACATTTTCCGTTAGTTTCTGGTTATTCGTAATTGATTTTTGGTTATTCGTAAATGATTTCTGGATGTCTGTTAATGATTTAAATCAATAATGGTTATTCCGGTTATAAACTGAATAATCGATCAAGTAAAAACATCTCACTCTTCTTATTGAGGTAATTTTTAAGCAAAACTTCCATTATGTTATACTGTTAGATAGTGTCTATATTAAAATGCGTTTTATGGCATATGAAGTCATTATAATCTCTGGCTGATAATATGTATGAGAAATCAAATATTGTAAGCTATTGTAAAGTTTCATTTTCAACAAAAGGTAAATATTTATTCATTGTAATTCCAATTTTGCTTGGTTTCGGCGTTTGCTTCCAAAGGACCTTCTTACAGATATTTTAATATATAATCACTTTCTATCTAGTATGATAAAAGCATAACGTAAACCACTTTCTGCACATTGGTCTCTGATTTAATCAGTGATTTATAGAGAAACAAAAGCCAAATGTATAACTGTATTGGCAATACAAATTATGTTCTTGATAACCATAATTCATTTTAGGATATTAGTAAGAGACTAGAGGAAAAAGTTTAAGGTTTCAGATTATAATTGATCTAAATTCGTCTTTGACCTAAATAGATTTGATAGAGATCGAGATAATGTGACTGATTTTTGACGTTTTTAAAGAACACTCTTTACTCCCAGATTATTCAGATTATATGTATGTGATTCTTCCCGCATATTGCTTTTTTTCTCGTACAACACTACATATTTCAAAGGTACTTCCCTTTCAGCTGTAAAATTAAAGAATGACAGAAATCAAAATCAGTATATTATTTTTGAAAATAAAAATAGCATGCAGATATACGTTCAATACATTAATGAAATAAAATTATAAAATGTTTACTTCTTGGTAACAGATGTTACAGATTCAAAGTTGGAGATCGCGTTACATTCCACGAATTCTTCACGTTTTGAATCCTTGGTCTTCAAGTTAGACCTTGTCTACCATTTACAGAAAATACTAATATTACCCATGTAAAATCATAATGGTAACTGCTGAAATAACACGTAATTCTAATTACAGATATCAGGCTTTTACAATAAAAATGCTATTTATGTTTCATCTATATTTTTCGGTATAATAAAATGAATATTACATACATTTGAGCATGTAAGCAGATATTGTGAACTCTAAAAATAACGTCAACTGTATGGTTTATAACATCTGTAAAAGACACATGAGTGCATGTGATATTCATATATTGCAACAGCAAAAGATCACACACATGTGTCTAGTTATGTTACTACGGATTCATGTTACAAGATGTTCACAGCTTGAATTACTTTAAGAATTTCATTACTTCAATGCAAATCTGATCAGTCTTGAATTTCTTGGTTTACAGATTAAATTGAAATAGGAGTCTCTAGACATCCTTAAATCAATATTGGCTTCTTAATATCTAGTCTCTTACAATCATTTTTTTGTATATTTTCTGTTACGATACATACAAGCTATCATGGTTTAACGATGTGTTATTATTGTACATATGAGATAACCGTACAAAGATATTTTCCAGACGCCCTGTCTGTGACTGATTTCGGTCAGTTTGTTGTCTTGATAAACTACCAATACAGAAGGATTTTATGGGAGGCTAAAATCTCTTACTATTTCAGATAGAAAGGAAACAATGCATGGTATTTCTTTTATTGTATAATTAAAGTTGTCTCGATAATTCATTTGCGCCGCGCCATGAGAAAACCAACATAGTGGCTTTGCGATCAGCATGCATCCGCACAGTCTGGTCAGGATCCATGCTGTTCGCTTTTAATGCCTATTGCAATTAGAGAAATCGTTAGCGAACAGCATGGATCCTGACCAGACAGCGCGAATGCGCAGGCTGGTCTGGATCCATGCTGGTCGCATAGCCACTATGTTTGTTTTCTCATGGCGTGGCTAATTTTAATTTAAAACAGGGGCCGCTGTGGCATAGTTATTAAGATTGCTGACTTTGAATCCCTTGCACGTGGTCGTTGCTGCTTTGCTTGTTGTCACGCTTTAAATCACGCCGAAACAGTTCAGGTTATGATGGAGAATCCACATGTGGTGGCGTCGTCAACTTTAAAGGCACAGGTGAACACCTTGGTAGAGCAATCGTCCCCCGCTTAGTCTTCGAAATGGCTTTCTCGTGTAACACCTCGAACAATCTTTCATAAAAGACAGAGCCGTAGCTTAGCTTGATTTTAAGATATAGATACATCCAACAAAGTTCAAATTATACTTACTTGCAAAAATGTTTTGATAATTAGCATTTTGACAAAACAAACCATGCAAAATTGCCGGAAGATATGTACCAGAATATCATCATCTAAATGAATAAGGAAATTAAATTATAGTTTAAAAAACTTAAATAAAAACGTATTACTTTGCAGTCTGAACAAATCTCCTAAAATAAATAGAGTTGCAGGTTAATGAACATATTATTATTATAATAGCAATATTTTTTGGTCTCCTTTTGTAGTTTACGTTATGAGACATTGTGTGCAACGAATACCAGGACATCTACATTCGTGACCAATGTAATAAGAAACGAAATATTCCACCACCTCCCACCCCTCAGAAATCAACAGTCTATTGAGTTCAACATATCTAGAAACCTGTAGTGTATCGGATCAATCAATACAGTTTATATGTTCACTGAACATAAATTAGTTGGAAACTGTCATAAAATTGTTACTAATCTTTTGCAACAATACAAGCTCTGCTTACAATTAGCATATAAGATCATTTTTAAAGTACCATGACTCCGTATATTGTTATGAAAGAAACACAATACTTATTGATATAATTATTTACATTTCAATGCAATTTGGCATTTTACCGAAAGATTTGGGAGTCACAAAACACTCACAAATTTGATACTGGTTAATAATGTTCATATTACAGTTATCATTTCTGGAATGGCCAAGTAATCATCCTTAAAACTGTTTTGGCTAGTATTTATATAAAGAAAAAACATCAAGCCAAGCGATTATGTCTTTACGATACATCATTATGACGCGTGTCGCCCATCTAGGGAAATAGGCATTCCGCAGACACTCCGTCTATGACTGATAAGGACCAGCCGTCTGTTATCCTTATTCCAAAGTTGTCATTATTTCAAATGTCATATTATGAAATAATTCTGTAAAAAAAAACAAGATTTTGTTACAAAAATCAAAATGAAAGTAAACATAAAAAATATAATTTAATCAATAAAGTTTCATTCATATGATGTACATGGATTTCTGGTGTTGTTGCTGTACAAAGGTGTTTAAATCAAAATGTTCTTTGCCGTTATGTTACAAGATAAGTGTTAGTCTTAATTTTTTATAAGTTGATTTGAGACGTAGGTAATATACACACAGATTAAATTATGTGTTCCGTTATTTAACAAATTAATTAAATTTCAATTCAGTACAAATATAGACATGTATGACCTTTTCCTAGGGAAGATTCAAAATTAAAATCTAATTAAAGCTAAAGTTAATCAGGAATTAGTTAACCAGGAATTTATCTTAATAAATGGCTGTATCAGACTTCTCTAAAACCGAAGTTTCTCTTCATAAGTTCATTTAAATTTCAACTTCAGCTGATTTATATATTATAACATTTCAAGCAAAAAGCTTTTAAAGCAGATAAACGGTTTAGTTGAATTAATTTTAAATCTATATAATTTTAATGAAAAAGGAAAAGAATCTTTAGAAGTAGCCATGAGCACACCCAATGCATAAGGAAACAAAAACGGCAAAATAAAAGCTTTGATCGTATTGTTCCATCGTTATATATTCATTTGAGAATGAATATCTCTACCATGTTGTCGAATATCGAGTGGATACTTGGGAGGCGCTCCGAAAACGGGAACGGGTCAATTGAACAAAATTAGCAGACATCTCAATTTAGTGTGTTTTCAAGTTGCAAATCGAAATGATATTATAATTTAGTGGTTACCGTTACAATATTCCTATATACTGTAGGTTTTGATCTTATCTTGTCATTTATTTTTTAACGATTTAATTTTTATAGAAAAACATATATCATAGCACCACGACACTTAAACACTTGATGCATTTACTGCTATCTTGATCATTTTTACCTAACAATGGGTCTCTATCTTTTTTCTGTAAGTGTAAACAGTTAACACTTCCATTTTAGCACTTAATTGATTTATTACATTATTGATATTCATCAAACTGCTTTTCTTGGCTTTGTATGAAAGAAATGTACGAGAAAAAAACTTGAAATTTCCTCTCCAGTCATCTCGCTACTAAGGATAAATCGCAGTATCTCCGGAATTTCTTCTATAATTCTCATTTTGTAATAGGACTTTATTTCAAGTTATTTATTGTAAATAAACTGTGCATATGTGGACTATAATTTTGATACAAATATCATTTGTACCGAATGATCCGCCTGCATGATGTGATAGGAAATAAGCAGACTTGCTGAATTTAAGCAGACATGTATCACTTAAATCCTAATTAATATTGACACTGAATCACATTTCCTTTGATATAACCGCACATGATATTGTTCATATTGATGAGGCGTAAGAAATTTAATCAAATGTATTACATGATCATAAGAATGTGCGACCAACTTGGCGGGGTCTAATTATTGATAGTTTTATTAGGCACTTCATGTATCTTACATACAGTGTACATGTGAAGAATGAACTGAAACATAAATGTAGTTTGTAAATATTCATATACGCTTAATTTTACAAACTGAACCTATTCTATGTCATAAGGCATATGCAGGGTATCACATTTTACAGCAGGTGATTAAGGCATCGTAATAGGGAATTCTTTTGAAAAAAAAGGCGAAATTAAGTCACACTTTAGAAATAGAAATGAGCCGTGCCATGAGAAAACCAACATAGTGGGTTTGCGACCAGCATGGATCCAGACCAGCCTGCGCATCCGCGCAGTCTGGTCAGGATCCATGCTGTTCGCTAACAGTTTCTCCAATTCCAATAGGCTTTAAAAGCGAACAGCATGGAGCCTGACCAGACTGCGCGGATGCGCAGGCTGGTCTGGATCCATGCTGGTCGCACACCCACTATGTTGGTTTTCCCATGGCATGGCTCAAATTTGAATTAGTGTTTTAAATGGATCATAAAGCTCTTTTTGGAAAAATTCAACCCAGACAAATCCAACGTGTAATTCAATTGGACACTGTGTATTAAGTTAAATATCAACACTACAAAGGCTCAGGCAACTAATTTGTCTGTAAGTAGTGTAAGAAATATCATTTGTAAATAAAAATGTATTCAATACTTCTTATCATATTTCTTTAAGAACATACACACCACACATCAAAGACTAACATCACTCTTAAGATTCCATTAGAGTAATTTAGAAAATAAATATCTGACGCAAACTATTCGCGGTGTGACAGAATGTACTTTTACCACAATCCTAATGCTGTCTCAGTAGAACAAAGTTGTGACTGGCTATTTATCACCATGAAATTAGGAAGCACGTGGAATAAGTACATGTTGTTTTTACGGTCTTTTAAGGATTCGCTACATCTGTTGCAAGTTAGAGAACATAGTGACATATATTTTTGTGTACGAATTCATTATATTACCCTAAGTTTCATATAGACCAAAAGACGATTTAATTTAAGCAAAAACTGATGAAAGGCGGTATCAGGTTTCGACGAAAGTTGAGCAGTTGTATTCTTGGCGTTTGCTATGGACTTGTTACTGAATGTGTATCGCAGAAATACACTGAGGTGGACAATTTGGTAATACTATGCCAATAACCTCTCGGGTCATTTTCCAGTACACATACAAACACAGATCTAGCAAAATGTTTTTGGAATATAAGGTGTATTTCAAATATCAAAGATGGCACATACGTTTACAAACAAAATGATACTTATTCTTTAGGACAAACGTTAACAAGTCAAGACAAAGATATCCTTACATAGAATCTTCTTGTCATAAGTTAAAATGTGCGCGTTTATAGTGAATAACAAAGTTAAAGGAAACATGGAACTGAAACTGACAACTTTAGATTATAGCCGTTATGCTATATATAATATTTTGAAAATCATTGCTGCCTATTGTAAAACCTACAAGAAGATCTCGGAATGCAAAGAACGCAACCAAGCAAAGCAGTAGTAGACTCGGATTGATTAATAGTTGAGCAGCTTAGTGAGAAAATCTACGGAAATACTTCACTTGATGATACAAGCATGAAATTTACACTAAATGTTCATCATATAGCCCAGATTCAAAAATGATCGAGGGCCACCTAAAAATCATCCATTTTCAAGATGGCCTCCAAATTTCAAAATGGCTGCCAGAATTGAGGCATTTTTTTTCATATAATCAGGATCTGTAAGTTACTAAAATATCATATTTGTTGGGATATAACATGTTTTTCCCGATCAATTTGTTCCCATAAGCTGATAGTTTTATTTTTAATGTTGCCTTTTCCAAATATCGAACCATTTAAGAAGGTCGCCATCTTTAAAATGACCGCCAGACTTTAAGATAACGTTCTTATCATGGCCAATATTGAGTTTTCTGCTTTCAATGCTATAACCATCGACTATTGATTAGATCCTGGTCCCAGATTAACCTGAAAGCATATTATTTTGATATTGGCCTGAAAGAAGCTAATATGGTTTATATGGGCGTCTCTTTTTTTCAATTTCATCTCTGTTCTATCCTTCATTTCTTGCTTTGTTTCACTGAGAAACAGTCTCCAAATCATGGCAATACTGAACCATTGCTTAAATTATCAGCTGAAACTAAATCTTTAATTAAATGATATATGTAAGGATTTTATAGAATGAACTACAAATACTACAAGGGTACACTGATACAGTTCATAATGTCATGTAACTCAGCATAGGGTTCAGTGACAACTCCAATACTGTAGTCTAACAAATACTCCTTGATCCGCCCTCATGATTAAAGAGTGGTTTCCGAATAGACGGAATGTGCCATCTCAGGAAAGCCGAGCCAAGGAGAACGCTGCCTCAGTTCTCCACATGGTATACAGATCGCACAAGAGTTACATGTCACTGGATGAACAATGGTTTTAGGTGTAGGAATAACATCAAAAAATCAAAACAAGTCGTATCCCATACAGCAAAATGTTAAAATATATATTGAAGGCGGTAAAAGGATAGTCCCTTGGCCTTCAAATTATAATAGTACATACTTTGCATTAACAGATACCAAATTTGAATATATCATTGTAAGTTTAAGTATCTGTGCTTTTGTTTATGTTCTATTTCAAACTCTTGATAATGTCAAAAAAAATTTAATAGAAGACCTCCTTAACTATGGAACAGCTTTCTTAGATGCGTTGAAAATAAAACTGAACTATTTAGTTTTCGTGCAGATAAAACAAGACGTATCACTAATGGTGATGAATACACCCAGACATCATCTTATTGTCAGTGGAACAGAGTTATTGAAAATATGATACATTACTTTGTATATTGTACAAGGAGAAAATGTACAAAGACGCACAAAAAGGTCGTGCAAAACTGTAATAGATCTCCAAATTTCACTGCTGTACCTTAAAAAAAGAAAGTAGGTCAAGATAAAAGTCACTGAAAGTCAGTTTTGAAATGTTTGTTCAAAACTGTGCAAGTGGTTCGAATTTTATGGCAATATCTTAAAAAAAGAAGAAGAAATTAAGTCAGTAGGTCAATGTCATAGTCAAGGGACCATGTAATCTGCTTTTTAATCTTGTCTTTTGGCAGTTTCTGTGATATGCAGGCTCCATAACCACAAATCAAATCAAGCCTATAACATTTTCGTTTATGTCGTGTTTGGAGACCTGTGGGTTTCAACTTTTTTATTTTACTATATCAGCAAGGGTCATCAACTAGTTATACTTAACATATAAAGTATGTTTTAAAAAATCCAGTGTAACTCTGTTCGTATTTGAAACAAATAAAGAGCCACAACTTAGTCAAAAATCATTCAAATATAAAGTGTTACGCACATACATAACTACACTTGGTACCAATGATAATAGTACATTTTGTAATAACAAGGTGTGATAAAAGCCTGGCATACAATGACTGATAAGTAGCGCGGACATTGTTTCCATAAAGATATATAGAAAAAAATAATAAAGGGCTATAACTATGTGAAAAATAATTCAAATGAAACATGCTTTGCACATGTACAACTTGACTTGGTACCAATGATAATCGCAAGGTTTTATAAAAGTCTCGCATATGATGACCGAGAAATAGCGCGGACAAAAGTTTTCCATATACACATAAAGAAAGAAAAATAAAGGGCCATAACTAAGTGAAAAATCATCCAAATAAAACCCGCTTAAGGATTATTCGTCAGGAATACACGGCCCATTGCAACAGTAACTTGATCATTCAAAAATTGTCCACGTTTCAAATAAAACCCCAAAAGATTGGTTATTCAATAGAAATTACGAAAATCCTGAATATCTAAGTACACTCTGTAAATATCTAAGATTGTTTGAGATGTCAGACTTAACAAGTATATTTCGCAGTTAAGCACTGCTTCTTTGTATATAACCGTGTATTTTCTGCCGGTCTCACAGAATGGGTCTTATTTCCGTCATATTTGCATATTGTCTGGTCAAGCTGTAGCCAGTGTCAGATCTTGCAAGACGAAATGTATTAAGCTTGTCTTGAGTAGTAAATATTTAATGTCAGTAATTCTATATATTTACTTTTAGAAACGGTCGGTTGAAATTATCTAAAGTTATAAAATGTATATATTTATTTTGAGAAATAGTAGCATTTCAGCTGCAATATTTTTAACATTTACAAAAGCAAGAAAGAAACCGACACGATTGCATATTTAAAAACGTAAATTTCTTTATTTCAGAGAAACAACTTTGGTACAGTGGATGGACTATCGCACGTGCTATGAAATGCTTTACAATAAAAAGAAATATTCTAGAGCAATTTTCACATGCGCTATTTTATGAAATAATTATACAAAACTGGTGTAGGGCGAGACGCCTCAGCGTAAGCATTACGCTGTTTAAGCTCTACCTGTGCCATTGTTTTCTGAATATCCATCAATCTCTAACGTATTTAGAAATGATTCAGTCAGTTGGATTTTACGGCGAATCGACAAAAAGGTCATATATCACCGAAAAGAAGTTCTATGTCGTACTATACTATTATTCTCTATTTGTTGCAGGTTCAATGTCGGTCTGGTATCAAAGATTTGTTTTTGCTTTAGTTTGATCTCTGCCCGAAAAACAATGCCCATCAATTTTGCGTATCCCTGTGGAAAGTAAGAAATTAATACTGCAATGCATGTTAAGTTTTGTCTGCTTGCTAAATACAGTTTATATCAAAGCTGATTTACTTTTGACGTATTTAGGCTGAGTCGCGGTTATGAAGTGGATATTTATGCTGAGTTGGGGTTATGAAGAGAATATTTATGCTTAATTGGGGTTACCTTATTGCCATATACTTGTGCACAATAAGCATTAACTAATGGCGTGGTCACACTACACGTAGTTAATCGTAGTAAGGAATGATCGTAGTTGATCGTACTAAGCGTAGTTACACGTAGATAATCGTAGTCAAACGTAGTGATGATCGTAGTTCGAACTTATGATTTGTCCGTAGTAAGCAAATAATTTTTCGACATGTTCAAAATCTGACTACGATTAACTACGATGTTTTGACCCTACTGTGACCGTAGTTTGAACGTAGTTGATCTTAGTTAAACGTACTTGATCGTACTTAACAGTAGTGTGTATCGTTTTTGATCGTAGTACAAGAAAAACACATCGACAGTACGGTTCAACTACGATCAACTAGGGCTCCACTACGGCTAAACTAAACTAGGACTCCACTACGGCTAAACGCTTTTCCGTAGCTCAACGTAGTTGATCGCAATTTGTCGTAGTTGTTCGTACTTCGATCGTAATATACACGTAGTGTAACGTAGTAACTCGTGGTAAGACGTAGTGATACCCTAGTTAACCCTACCCGATTTACTCGTAGTTGAACGTAGTTGTTCGTACTTACACGTACTTCAACGTACGACAAACAACGTTTAAAATGAATTACGACCAACTACGTGCGTGAACGTAAATGTGACCATTGCTTAACCTAGTTCACTACGATGATATGAACATACAACAGTTTTTACTTTTTATTACAAATTTCCTACATTTGTGGGGGAAAAAATACAAACGAATTATTGATGGATTGTAATTGGGATGTTTTGTCGGTTCCGAGGCTATAAGTTTGGTAAAATTAAACATGTAAGAAAGTATTTAAAGAAAGAATAAAGAAACAGAATATTCAGTATTATGATATGTTTTCGACATAGTCATTTTAAAAAAGGCTTTACAATTTACCCTTTTTAAAAGGGTAAGGGATAAAACGCTTGCCAGGAATTTTAGGCCTATTTTGCAAGAAAAAAGCTGTCAATACCGATGCAGTTACGTCACAATCACTGGGCAATTGGTGACCTTTGGATATCATCGTCCGTTACGTATGGTTTCTATCATTAAGCCGGGTATCAGTTCTACAAACGGTATATAAGCAACAAAAATCCGTGCCAGTTTCTCTTTCTCGATTCAACACCGAAACTAAAACTACACTGTTGAAAACTCAATATCCCAGCCCGCCCACCCAGTTTTGTTAAACCCCACAAACCGTTGTTGTTTTGTTACGATTTTGTTCATTTAGTTACCATGTTAATACATATAATTTTAAAGAATCTTTTCTTGCTCTGCTCTGCAATGTATTTTTCAGGGCCTTCATTACAATATACTGAAGTGGCAACATTGTTTACCAGAAAAGGGGTATCAAGTGAACGATCTGACACTCATCAAATTGTAGATATTCAGACATTCTTGTTACATCAAATCATCACTTCGCTGGCATTTACAAACTGACTGAAACTAAGTTGTGTAATCCGACATGATAGATTTACTGGAAAGGACGTATACTACAGTCAGTATTATCAATTCTGTTAAGTAAATTGCTCTATTTACATTTAACACTTCATCTTTAAGTTATTAAATGTCACTTGATGGAAAATTTCTGTCGGCCGAGGGTTGAACACGCAAGCCATAAAACTTCACTGCTTATACAGAAAATTATTTTATTATTTGATATTGTATTGTATCTGCCTGTCGTATTTTCCCCTAAATCGATGTTTGGACCTTGGCCTCATTCCCGTCAGTTTTGGGGCATATTCGACTGAAGTATTTATAATAATAATACACAGCGTAATTTGAATTGCGGTTAGATGAATTTTGATTTGTAAGCCTGCAATTCTTGGTTTTAATCAAGTGATCTGGCAATCCTAGCTTGCTTAATTGACTGTTGCACTTGCCATGTATGTTTAGTTTGCGTAGTTTGTTGTTACACTTGCAACGGTTTTGACTTGACTGGTTTCAAGTCAAGTTGCGTTTTTGCCAGTGGATTTAAATAATAGCTTGCCTTATTCGCAACAGGTTCTGCTATTTGCTTATTTTGCTATTCATTCATGGCGGCTCTCCCTGTCATACTGGACAGTTGCTTCGGCATTTTCTGTCATACTGTTGCTGATTTAACAATTTCTATGGCACTCCCTGTCATACTATTGCAGGTTTGGACAGTTGCTTCGGCACTTACTGTCATAATATTGCAGGCTCGCTCGCTTTTATGGACAGTTACTTCGATCGGCACTCCGTTTACCTTTTTCAGGCTAGCTGATTCTTCTCTCGACCGACTGTGTTTGGATAATTGCTCCGCCACTCCCTGTCCTAACTTAAAGTGAACTTCAATTTCCAAGTTTATCATCACAATGTTATTATTTATCGTTACTTGTTACCCCTTACAATAATTGTCATATGATGTAATGTATATTATATAATCATTATTGAATAATGATGACAAATCGTATAGTATTGTGTTTTATTTCCTTTTCGGATGTTAAAATTATTGTATAAGATATATTTCTTTGTATGACGATTATAAAATACAAATGTAGGTTGTAAAACACGTGCTTGTTTTACAATATTGTGGTTTTGGTTAATTGTTTTGAGTTTGGTTTATTTTTTTCGTTATATAACTATCAATTAATGCTTTGTAAACGCATTAGCAAATTTCCTGTTTCAAATATACTAGAATAGGCACTTGAAGCATTTGCTCTCACAACACCTACCTGAGCCTTTTAAACTTTCAGTAACTTTGCTGGAATACATCCACATGCTGCACACAAATATCAGTTACATGTAGCTGGCTTACATCAAATTCTTCTGTAGTAAATTTCTTCAAACTGTTATCTCTATATAGCATAAGGTAAATATTACAAACTGTAGTCATCCTGAAAGTAGGGCAATGAATTATCTCTTTCTGTTATCATTACGGGAATGATCAAGCCATTACTCTCTTGTTCTTTTATATAGTATTCATAAAAGAGATTTTGCGGCGTATCATTATCATATATATGAGCTAACCATATTTTCTAGACACAATGCCTAAGGTTTTGAACGCAATTTAAGCTCTTTACATTATTATTTAACGTTTAGACTCAATTTAAGCAGTGTAGGTTATTATTTAACGTTTAGACTCAATTTAAGCAGTGTAGGTTATCATTTAACGTTTAGAGTCAATTTAAGCAGTGTAGGTTATCATTTAACGTTTAGACTCAATTTAAGCAGTGTAGGTTATCATTTAACGTTGAGACTCAATTTAAGCAGTGTAGGTTATCATTTAACGTTTTGACTCAATTTAAGCAGTTAGGTTATCATTTAACGTTTTGACTCAATTTAAGCAGTTAGGTTATCATTTAACGTTTAGAGTCAATTTAAGCAGTTAGGTTATCATTTAACGTTTTGACTCAATTTAAGCAGTGTAGGTTATCATTTAACGTTTAGACTCAATTTAAGCAGTGTAGGTTATGATTTAACGTTTAGACTCAATTTAAGCAGTATAGGTTATCATTTAACGTTTTGACTCAATGTAAGCAGTGTAGGTTATCATTTAACGTTTAGACTCAATTTAAGCAGTGTAGGTTATCATTTAACGTTTAGACTCAATTTAAGCAGTGTAGGTTATGATTTAACGTTTAGACTCAATTTAAGCAGTATAGGTTATCATTTAACGTTTTGACTCAATGTAAGCAGTGTAGGTTATCATTTAACGTTTTGACTCAATTTAAGCAGTGTAGGTTATCATTTAACGTTTAGACTCAATTTAAGCAGTGTAGGTTATCATTTAACGTTTAGACTCAATTTAAGCAGTATAGGTTATCATTTAACGTTTTGACTCAATTTAAGCAGTGTAGGTTATCATTTAACGTTTAGAGTCAATGTAAGCAGTGTAGGTTATCATTCAACGTTTAGACTCAATTTAAGCAGTGTAGGTTATCATTTAACGTTTAGGCTCAATTGAAGAAGTGCAGGTTATCATTTAACGTTTAGAGTCAATTTAAGCAGTGTAGGTTATCATTCAACGTTTCGACTCAAGTTATATAGTTTTACTCATTTCAGAATACATTTCATTTATTGAAAGTCGCGTACTGATTGTTTGAACAAGTGCAGTTTAAAAAAAATAAAAGACAAGAAGCAAAAAAAAAAACAAAAAAACAATAAAGTCATTGTTTTTTTTTTCAAAGTTGGAAAGAAAAATGTTTAGAGTGTTATCATGACGAAAGTAATATCTTCACCTTTGTGTCAATTTTATAAAATTTCGCTCGTTTAAAGACCCTGTAGAAAATATGGTTGCCAAAAACAAACTAAATCAAAATATATACCAAACATCATAATATGCCAGGCAATTAAGCGATCTTTATGTTCTGCACCATGCTTTATGATATTGAACTAATTATCAAGAAACACGGAAACAATATCAATATAGGGGAAGCTATCAATAGGAGGTCGTAAACAATTTAACACTGATCTAATCACTAGTTGTTAGAAAAACAGAGGAGAAATGTAAACGATTATATTGTATCAGTAATTGAATTATTCTTGCTATAATCATGACTCCTATAAAATCAATATATGAATAAAACGAATTGTAGAGACGTATTGTAGTGCCAGTAGCGCTTCACGCGTCATGGTGCTGAAAGATATAGAAGGAACAGAGAATATTTGACCGATATATGACTTCTCCACAACATCAACATCAATATGAAAGTTACAGCCAATGTTTCTATACTTGAAACAACGTCAACGTGTAAATGCTATATCAAAAATACGACACTGTGTTATTTCACTCACATTTTACTCCTACGCGTGATAAAATATAATTTTGAAGCAGAAAATAGTGATGTTAGTATTGAATTACGGTAGGATAAACACTGTCATTTGGAACAGTGGGAAAGAAAAATAATGAAATCTAACGCATGTTTCTATAAGGAGGTGAACAGAAATTTGATAAGGTGATAAAAAATACCGTTACAATACAAATGTGACTTTACGTTCATGAACAGACTCAATTAAACCGAGCCTGTTACATTTTCGTTTATGTCATGTTTGGCGACCTGTGGTTTTCCACTTTTTTTATTTTATTATCACAGCAGCGTTGTTTGTGCCGTGCGGGTGCCGTAACAAATCTCCCCGTACCTTCTATCATAGCTGTTATATTTTGATCTCTTCAGAATTCAGCACGACATTTATGCTATGTTAGTGTACTGTTTAATTTTTCAGCTTGATCATTTCGGTCTGGGTGGTTCCAATACTCCCGCTTTTAAAGCTCTGGGTGTTGTTTAATCACCTCTTGGATATAGTGCCTGCTTTTTAATTTTGTCTTTTGGCAGTTTCTGTGATATGCAAGCTCCATAACCACAGATCCCCTATCTAAATTCCAGTTTGTTTAGTCTTGTCCATTGTTTTCACGTTTAGGGCACATCCATTATTTTATCTGGAAACAATACGCCGCTATTCATGGAATGGCACTTTGTGCATCATGGAAGGTTCCATGAATTACATTCTGGTACTTATAACATGTGTGAATGTTGAGTTTTGCTCAACCCGGGACTAGAGGGCGTGGACGGTAACTTGCACTTCCACTATCGTCCATGAACAGGCTCAATTAAACCGACCCTGCAACATTTTCGTTTATGTCGTGTTGGGCGACCTGTGGTTTTCCTCTTTATTATTTTACTATGCATGACTCTCTTGCTGTGTTTGGGGTGCTCTGTGCTTCCGGAAAATCTACCATAGTCTTGATTTTTTATACAACACAATATATATATTATTATTGAATACATCTCCAAACTCCAAAATATGCAACAATTTATTAAAATTGGGTGGGGATTTATCGCTCCTCCTCATGTCAGCGGACATGAGTGATATACGTGCTAGTAAGCTGAAAGCTTTCATCAATTTAGATTTTTCTTATTATTTAAGATGTAAGTATTTAGCTTATATTAATTTATTTTAGCTCGGTTGTGATGGAAGCTTCAATCTATGTCGAGTCCGCTTCCTGGAAAACCCAGTACTGGTGTCATATGAGAAGTCATGGTCGAGTCCCCTAGATTGAGTATTTAATTACGAGCATTTTTAAAGATACACTTGTGCACTCAAACAAACATTTAAAATCTGTGCAAAGTATGCAGTACTGGTAACACCGCCATGGCAACATACTGGTAGGCGTGACAACTCAACATTATTCGTTGTTGTTTGCAACAGTTTATTTATGAGTGGCAAGTTTGCTGTCAATTCGGAAAAAAACTGTACCATACACAGTGTATTTACTTTAGGATGGACATGTTGTATTTAAGCTTTATGTCTGTCAACAGCCTACAAATTTCGAAAAATCATTCATCTAGCCCAACAAGCAGTCACCTATGCATGTGCACAGGAAGCGGTTTCCATCGTACATAAGTCAAATTAATATTAAATACATTATGTACTTACCAGTTTTGACAATACTTCGGTAAACTCATTTAGCTTAGCAACGGTGTGCTTGATTGTCTTTGTGCAAATGTTGGATCTGTTTGTTTTATAGAAAACAGCCGACGTTTTTCTTTTAAAAGCACTGAGTTTATGTCACATATTGAAGTTTCATATATCTAACAACTGGGTTTTTCGGCAGATGTGGATACTATCAATTTACAATACAATGTAATAGACCATTTACTTTGTTGCTTTGTTGGGTTAAACCCTTACGGAAACATACATGCTATTAGAGAGAGTAAAGAATTAGTCATTGAAGACAAACAAATTCAGATATTGAATAAACCTTACAGTAGAAGAAACTTGAGAAGTTTTACTTTAAGCAGTAAACATTTGTAAAATTCTATTAAAGTTTCAATGCCAAAATTATTTGTTTTAATTCAGATATTCCTACATTATTATTGTTAATTTTCTGCGTTGGTATGTCCTATGATCTATGAAACATAGTAGGAGGCACTGATTTTATATATCTGTCAAAACATGATCAAGCAGGAAGTGATCCTGTGTACTGAATTATGATTAGAAAAACAAGAAAGTGTGAAACACTTGATAGTAACGTTGGAAGCCTTATCAGTAAGAGTCCATGGCACTTTAACTCTGGTTTGATCAGTAATTACCAGAAAAATAACAGGGGGAAATATTGGATCTGTAATTCAATTATACTCTCGACAAACATAAATCCTGTTAGATCAATAAATGAATAACAAGAAACTTGAGAAATTGTTCTTTGTTCTCCGATAAGGAAATGTTTCTCATACACAATTTGGACTAATTACTACTTTAGTATGATATATATAAAAAGCCACCGTATACGGCACGCATGACTTGTGAATCTTTTAAGACTGATTATATTTATGTATTATATATATATGTTATGCCTCATTGATCGATATTTGTTTTGAAATTGATGTTAAAAGACTCATAAAAAATTTAATTAAACAGACATGCAGCTTTCAACATAAACATCGTTCTTTTGTTAACCAAACATTTTTGCAAACATTGTATGTGAAGATTACAAAATCAAAATTTAAGGTCGTACACTTATTTATAAGTTTACATTTGTTTTCCAAAATGGTAAGCAGTGAACTCATACGAAACCTGTCAATGAGATATCAAATGAAATTAATAATTAATATTTGAAATTTAGAATATTTCTTAATATTTAAGCCATAGCCACACTGCCAGGTATCAAGGTATAAGTGTTACCACATTTTAAAAACGTAGTGAAATGGCAATTACGTAGAAAAACCTAATAGATAGACATATTTCTTAAGATACGTATTACTACGATTCGCTTCGTGTTACTACGTTTTTCGCTTTTGGTTGTTTGGTAGGTATCACTTACATGTTAATACGTATTACTAAGAGTCGCTTCGTGTTACTACGTTTTTCGCTTTGGGTTGTTTGGTAGGTATCACTTCGTATTAATACGTATTACTATGAGTCGCTTCTTGTTACTACATTTTTCGCTTTGGGCTGTTTGGTAGGTATCATTTCGTATTAATACGTATTACTAAGAGTCGCTTCGTGTTACTACGTTTTTTGCTTTGGGTTGTTTGGTAGGTATCACTTCGTATTAATACGTATTACTACAAGTAGCTACGCTTTACAATGTTATATTCAAATATGAATATATGATATAAAGTGATGGTAGTCAACAAAAATGATATTTGTACAAGAAAATCTGGTACTGGTCTCTATTTACTGAGCTGCCAGGAACAATTTATTGTAAAGTCAGTAAAAGAGAGATATAATTTTGACTTTTAGTAGTTACTCAAACTGGTAAAATGTACAAAAAGGGAAAATACATAACTGTAACAATTATCTTTAAGTTTTAAGACAAGTTTGAGAAACGATAAAATAAGATACATTTTATTTTGTCAACAAACAATTCTTGAAATTAGATATCCACTCATCAGGAAGAACCGAAAGAACTGGCAGTTTTTTTTAGCAGAAACACAGTTGTATGGGTAAAGTTGTTTATCGTGTATACACTATCAATACTGGTCAATTCTATTAGAATTGCGGATTAAGAGATCGCCGCCACGGATAATGGTCAAAGACAGGATTTGGTAGTACTTTTGCAGATTCTCTCATATGATGACTAACACAAGTAAGTAAAGGTCGGAGATGATTGTCAACAGATTCCAGACAAAACAACCATTGTTAACAGAACGTAATGTACATCATTTGGACGCTGTTTGATAATATTTAGAAGACATAAGAAATGCTTCGTTTATGAATCAATGCCATGTTTTTTGCTCAACGGCTTTTTAAATTGTGTGAACGAGTTATCAATGTTTTACAGAAATTGAGTCTTTTACCTAAAGTAACCATATAATTACTGAGTTTGACTGCCTTGGAAAACGTTAATTGAAAATGCCATAAAATACAACCATAAAAGTACAGTTATAAAATACAACGGCAACACAGTTTATGAACAAGTGCAGAGCTTAACAAAAACATAATAACATGTGAAGAATATTTTCATATAAAAAAAACTTTCTTTAACTGAATTATTACAAAGGCAGTGTCAGTGAGATTTCAGGGAGACAGGATTCTTGCTGAAGTGCTTTTTCGTGCTAAGGTTCAATATTTTCAGAAGAAAACAAACGACATAATTATCAAACTATTCTCTTATATAAAAGACTACATTTTTGCCCAAATAATTTTCTTTAACGTTTGTCTAGAAGTGCCATAAAAAGTTAATGACAAATCAATAGTTACTGCTCTTCACATTTGTCATTTTTCTCCATCTCACATTCTACTGAGAAACATTTGCTCTTCTGACTCGTTTTCTTTTGAGAATTGTTATTTCCCGTTTAGCAAACAACGAGAGAACATACAGTTTGCAGAAATATGTAGTCAATATATTATTTCGAAATGAAGACTTCATAAATAAATTGTTTGAAAAGTAGAACTTACTTCATTAAAGGAAACTGTAGCATAATATCTAAACTAGCATGAAGAATTTCTTGATTGCAAATCAGTGTAAGAAAAGAATACAACAGTAATGACTACAAAGGTGGAAATAAAATGGAATGGAACTACATTGCCCGTCAATTGCAATATGGCATTAAATTGTTTTAACAACAACGTATTCTCTTTCTTTGTAAATTCCGGTTGTTGGCGTCACAAAGAAAGAACCATTGGCTGTTTTCAACTAACCTACAACTAATGCCGGGGTCATTGTTTCATTGCTTAATATTTACCAGTTAATTAATGGAAAAAGAGAAACTAAAATAATACAAAATTAATATTCTGCATTGTCATTTTTTTTGAAAATAACAAAAAAGATGGATTCAAATTTTAATACCCTAGGATTAGAATTCCTAAATCAGATTTTTAGTGCAACTGCAGCTTCCTGCAAAGTATGAAAACATAACCAAATAGATAGTCTTCTTACATGAATACTGTTTAGAAGAATACAGTACATACATTATTAAGCTGTTAATTGTAAAAGGGGTCTCTGACGCAGAGTGAATCTTAAGACCACTTGCTCGTGATGTAATATGCGAGTTAGCGATCCAGCTGGTGGTTCCGCCCAACTGCCCGCGCATGTCTGAAATAATTCCCGAAGAGGCACCTGGAGTCTTCCTCAGCACTAAAAACTAGGAAAAGTCATCATATGACCTAAATTATGTCGGTATGATTTCAAACCCAACCAAAAGGACTGCTTTTGAGAAAAGCGCACGTCTCCCACAACTGCCTAATCATCTAGATTGGCATTTCTTCTCAGTTATGTATCTGAGTCAACCATGCACCAAGATCTGTATCACTGGCATCAGTAGTTTCTGGAATTCAATGGCCATAATTCCGAAGTGCCTGGGCCGATTCGGCTAGTTATCGAACTTTGTCGAGGACTTATTGGCAAACACATTTTGCTCAAGTTTGGTGAAGATCGGATGAGAGATGTACGACTTAGAGCGTGGGCAAGATTTGTGACAGACAGACAGACAGACAGACACACGGACACACAGACAGGAGAAATGTGGTGTGGGAGACATAAAAAGTGCATAGTTTTGATCACAACATTGACTGAATATTGTAAAAAGAAGGAATGTTTAAAAGTAAACGATTCATGTAAGACTTGGTTAGAAAATTTTTATCCTTCAGGTTTTGATAACGTATCTGAAAGAAATGCATACTTTATAAGCAAATGAATGTTATATAAGTATTTAGGAAGGAATAAGACTTATATAACTGGCGACGCATAGATGTTGGTCAGGTTAATGGAACTGAACAAAAAGCCCATCATGAATCTGCTCAAGGAGTTTTATAATTGTACAGTTTTCAATCACATATTATGTTAACATTTATGATTTATAATTACATGTATCAGTAAAGAAGTGCAAATATTGGCAAAAGATCCAGTTAGTTATCTTAGTGTTCCCTTAATGTTATAATATCTTCTCTCTGGAGGTAAAAAGTGTTAGTTAGTGGTCTCAAAAAATGATGTAATATGTTATATGGATATTTTTTTCTGCAGAAAAAATGTAGATAAGGAATGCGACTGTCGTATTTTAGTAAGTTGACGTTCAGTCTATGGAAGATGAATGCTAACGGTATTCTGCTAATTGACAGCCTCTGAAATTTAGATGAACAACCTGATGATAGTTAAAACAAGAATAAAAGTTTGATTTGCAATATTTATTTACAAACCGAAATTGACTTTGGCAAGAAAAGCCCAAACTACTTAAGAGATAATTTATGATGCTGACAATTTCCTTTATCACTTGTTGGTTAGAAAATTTTCTGTTTTTAAATTTGATGTTATTTAATTGCTATATAAATTAACATTTCTCACAACTACTATAGTACTGATTTCAATAGTAATCCCGCTAGTTTGATATACCTCATTTCCTTAAAATCAAATACAAAATAAGAACAAAACATACTAGTTAAGGGTGGATTTCTTGGAAGCAAAGAACACAACAAACACAGCCTCAGAGCCACGCATTTGCAAAGTAGGTCCACAACAAAAGGAAGCTGTAACGGAAAAATATTATAGACGGGTTGCTTCAGAAATCCAACAAATACATTTTAATTTTATGCAAAATATAGAAAAAGTGGGAAGGAAGGGGTAGGTAGTAGAAAAGGGGGATGAGTGGGATTGAAGGGGAAAGTGGAACAAGGATGAATATTCAAAAGGGAATGCTACGTTCCTTAATTACAGTTACCCAATCAAAGACAAATATAGCAACAACCTAATATAACGAATGCAGCCCAACCCCTCACACTTAAATGGGTAATATTTAAAGAATCTTAACTTTTTCTGGACAACTGTTGTATCATTCTTGTTTTAAAGTACATCAATGACTTAGTGTTGCATTTTCCGTTACTGCTCATGAACAGACTCAATCAAACCGAGTCTGCAATTTTCACTGTTTGCATTGTTTTTGGTGCTTCCGAGGGTTCTACTTTCCAGATTTTATTTACATTGAAAGAAAACGATGAAATATGACGATAATACATATTTGTTCAATAGCACTGTCTCATACCTTGTAATATTTTAATTACGTAAGAAAAACAGTCACAGTTTCTTTCAAACAACAAACAAGACAAAGGGTGTTTTTTAATTCCGTACAAGAGCGCCGCAGTATAAAGTTTCCCGTTATTATTGACATTTACAATGGCCAGTGTATAACACTTTGCATTACTATGTACATTAAATTAGTAAACACCTGATAAACGTAACATTCTCCAAAATTTGAATGTCAGGTTTTCCTTTTCAAATTCGTAACGTGTTCTTTCATCTCTTATAAGGTAAGCGCCGAAACAAAATAAAATCAAGTGTTAAATAAGATCCACCACCTTGAGGGAATAAAATTGTAAAGGTTAAATAGTTTCGTTTCCAAATAAAAACGAGAACGTATTTGATATACGAGCCACCTTTTATAAATTAACAGTAATGATGTCACTGTGACATCAATAAAATATTCTTTTCTTTCATCTTATGCTATTAGCGAAATGAAAGAATAGCTTTTTAAGGATTCTTTCCAAAAGTGGGTACCACTAGAATACGCCATTGAACCATGATTTATGTATGCAAGATTGTGATTTACGATTAGAGAAGAACTTGTTCTTCGGATGGAATTAGGTCTTCATTACATTTCCGAGACAAGATTCCTGGCATCGTCGACAATGTACAGTAAAATGATGCCTTTCAGACTGGATATTTCTGAAACAATATGTTTGGAGTTATACCAGTTGTTATGGAAGTAAATTGAGACACACACGAGTCCAAGAATGTCAGTATTATATCTTGTAGGTTTAATTTATAGCTACATCAACAGACTGGATGGTATAGTTGACTTTAAATATTAATCTGTTTTGACATTTCATTTGCATATCATCTTATACTAATAAAGATTTTGCAACATTTCACCATTTTTCCCCAGAGAAGAAGGACACAAGCTCGCCAACTCCATTTAATTTAACAATCTGACGAAATGCAGGTGCATATATTAATAAGGTTAGCTTTTTGTTAAAGATAGTCAGCGGCCCGCTTTATATGCCACTGGACTGAAAGATCTGTCGCAATGACCTAACTTTGAATAGTATCCACATTTCTTTCAAAGACGAGGAAACTGACACCAATAGACAGAAATAAAGTAAATGTAATCCAATTTACTAGTAATATAAACAAAAACATTTGTACTTATACGTCGTTCATATATATGTTTCTTACAGATCTAGAGAGATTAAGATCGCTAACTTCTCTTTGTAATCAGTACCGAAACACATATTATACAGCGGTATACCGCAGTTAGCAAATATCTGCCATTTAGAATGTCTCGTTAGGCTAATTGCAACAGGTTAACTGATTCTAAGCTTGCCAATTGAATAAAACACAGAAAGCAAAAAACATTAACGATACTTCAAAGCTTGAGTCTATTTTTGTTCACGACTCGTCGAGACGGGCCGGAATATTTTTTTCGAAACATTTCCAAGTCTGACGGGAGAAATCTTAGGGCAAACATATTATTTTAACTGGGGACCATACGCCCCTTTTTTATGGAATTGCACTTGGTGTATCATTGAAGGTTCAATGTGCCTCAATATTACATCCTGGTACTTCTAACACACGTAAATGTGCCTATAATCATTAAAAAAGTTCTGGCCATTATATATTTTTTGAAAGATAATCAATCAAAGAGGAGATACAGATCCTTATAAGACGAGACTGATTAAGTAAATTAAACCATACTTTAAATTGAGAATATTGAAATACGCTCTACTTTAATTTGATTACAGATTGCTGAGAGATATTTTTGCCAGGCTCATCGGTTTTCTATTACAGTAATTATCCGACTTCTTATGAACTGATTTATGTCGAGAAAGTCCATTGTTATAGTCAGTTAATATCGTCATTAATGTCTAAGTATGTATTAACTAAAATATCAGCAATTTTCTTCATTACCATGGACATTCTTTGATACAGTATCTATGTAAACTGTTACAAAACACGCCAAATATACTAGTATTAACGAAAGATTATGATCAAGTACTACATAACTGTCGTAACGCTTGCTACAACATTATGAACAATCTATCAAATCTGTAAGAGTTTCATTGGACACTTCCCCGTTTAAAATTGATATTAACGTCAGTCTTTCAATTTGATTGGCAGATGTTTGATAGTTGAAAGACAAAATCCTACTAAACGTCCTAAGAAACGTATATAAGTTATATATTGAATCTTAACAAATGGAACAGAAGTGTCAATCTGAATAAGCATTATTGACCTTTTGCTGATGTTTGAAAAAATATCTTGGCGAAACAATGAGCAAACACAAAACTTTTTGTCTAGAACACGACTGTTTGACAGAATTCTCCGTTCCTATATAAAATAAGCTCTGTAAGTAACATCAGAACGTAAAGTAAACATCACACAAATTAAAATTCATTAATGTTATTTATGCTATGGTAGATAATTCTATTTCAGCCTATTTTCTTTGATTCATTATTAGGCACTGAAGTTGTAACTGTCGAATTAAAATTTTATTCATCAGACAATATGATTAAAAAGTTTACCTGAGAAAAAAATGATAGTCCTTTTTAATTCGTTATTATGTAATTCAAAATTTCTGTAATATAAAAAGATAATACACCTAAGCTTCCTTGGGATAGTCAGACATTAACATTCAGATAATTGTTTGTATTCTTTTATAGCAATGGTTTAATGTGTTTAAGATCTTTACAGAATAAATACATTTTTTTTACTTTATTCACTGTGATTTTTATACATGTTGTATTCTTATTGAACCACAAAACTCTACTGTGACATTCTCAGGAACGTTCATTTGATCTAAATTTTAGCGCCGTGGCGTCTTTCATTATCTTAAACTTTATTTAACTAAGATTTTCCTGAATATTTTTTTGAATAATTTCTAGAAAACCGGGAGATATTACACAACGTTTGCTTTTTTATAATTTACTCAATGTTTTCCCAACAGACGAAAGGCAAAAACGAAAATAATGCCTTATCATAACAATTCCATAATAAGCTGACCAGTAGAATCTGATAACAAATTTCTATAATGTAAGTGGTTCTTAGACTAATCAGAGGCTACTGTCCGTGTCTGTAACTGTCCCGCGGCGCACAACCATGCATGCATATTTGATATTGACTTCGGTACGAACATATCTGACAGTAAAGAAAAAAAAAGATTCAGCCATGTTATTTGAATATATGTTTGATCAAAAAATGATAAAAATTGTTAAAATAAAGCAAAATTAGACAGGTTTATTTTTCGAAAATATATTCATATCTATATTTTCCAGAATTTTTAAACAACTTTTACCGTGCCGTTTTTTTTATATAAATTTTGTATAATTTATGATATTTCCTCAAGCTCAAATAGAGACAAATTTCAAAGTGATGGCCACTATCTAAAACGTTTGCAGAGAATTCATTATACCATTGATTTTGATAAAAGAAACATCAAACTATTGGTAAACAATTGTAAAACACAAAATAAAACTTGTCAATATCATTTTTTTTTCTAGGGTAACTCAAGTAAACGGATTTAATGAGACAGAATTCTAACTCCTACATTGAAAAATTAAGGTCGAATCCTGCAGGTCTGTTTTGAATTTTGCTCACTTCATTCAAAAATAACTTTGGGGCAGAAGTAAAACCTACCTACATTTCTTCCAATTTTAATTACAATATGTAATCTAAAGAGTGAAGGCAAAATAGAACTTTTACCACATGTAACTCTGTATTTTTAAAGATGTCTTACTCTTCCCCTTCTGTATCAGAGGTAAATTCCCTTTGAACAGCAAGAAATCGCTTATGAAATGAAAATTTTCCACTTCTATACAATAAATCAATAACAAGTCTTGAAAGAAGTAAAAACTTACTAGAAAAAAGGAAAATAAGGGGAAAAAAATAGTCCCAGTTGGGCTTGAACCTACGCCCTCCTGAAAATTGCAGTCAAAGTAGGTTTACGGTAGGAATTACGGTAGGAATGAAATACTCTTCAAAAAGGAGGTACTCTATTACGGGTCTAATTCCTTAAACCATGAAATTCTAGGAAACAGATATGAACAGCATAAGATTTGCAAAGTCTGCTGAAATCAAGTAAGCTATAACAACATTTAACTATATAGGTGTTACAGAATTTGTGCATGACAGCTTATGAAACTCCTACCACCTTCGCGCAAACACCTCAGTAGCTTCGTGGTAGAGCGCCCGCTTCGAGTGCGGGAGGTCATGGGTTAGCTCTCTGGCCGCGTCATACGAAAGACATGAAAAAAGATACCAGTGGCTCCCTTGCTTGGCACTCAGCATTAAGAGGATTGTACAAGGACTGTTCAGCCCATTGTCAGCATCCTAGCGACGGCTTAAGCCCTTAACTTTTATTTACATATATTGAAAGGATCCCTTGGTCACAAAGGACCAAAAATAGAACGAAACTGAGTTTAAAGAGACTATTTTACGAACACAGCATTTCATTTAAATTTTTCTGTTGTGGAAAATATTACGACATATTTAAAAATCGTTTTGAATCTTACAATATCGCGTAAATCAAATATTGCTGGCTTTATAGATAACACATCTTTATAGATACAACAAAGGATTATGGGTCAGTCGAGCCAGGATTTATGTATGCTAGCTTATAATCTTATTTCAAGATACTTATGCGTCTTTAAAAATAAGATTTACATCAAATCTTAGACACACAATTCCATCTTGTAGACAAATGTTTTATCTGCTAACTGATCCATAAATATCAACTGTATTTTTAAGTTAATCTTAAAAATAAATCTTATTTCTCATCTTCATTTCGTCTGATACATAGTTAGTCATTGCCAGATAGCGAATATGATTTTACTAATTAATTCCAAAACCTTTTAAAACCAGTGTTACAACATATTAGGGGAATGTAACTGCCATGAATATGAAAATTTCTGTCAAACAAGAAAAAAACTTTGAAGAGGAGTATCGGTTCATTTAGAATTCATTCTGTTCTGATGAAGTCAAAGAAGTACTCACTGTGGATAATACAAGCAGTTAAAGAATCCTTACAGAAACAAAGGCGGTTTGATAGGATCCAGTTTTCTGTCATGGTTTAAGGAGTGTTAGTGTGTAGGTAGATCGAATTAGAAATGTAGATATTTAAGAGAGCGGACAGATTGGCAAGAGAAGTTACATATTTGTTTTATTTGTTTTAATTATTCTACTATTGTGAAAGTTTTTTGCAACGTAACATAATTATGTAAAACATACTTCTTCAACCGGCAAATACAAACGAATATGAAATCAGCATTAAAATGAATGTAACGGATATAAATTGTTATTTCCATTCTGTAAGCATTACGACTTGAGAATATGTATGCTATTGTCCAGAATATACATATATCCTCTCGAAGGAACGGTCTTGTATTATGCTTCACAAAATGTAGACAAAACATTAATCGTGCCAGCAAATTGCATGTTTATCAAAAAAGTTCTTAAATTGGCTATTCTGAGTTTAGAAGTACAGTAAACCGCTTACACTGTTAGTGAAACCGTAGGTGACAACTCTGTAGACATTTTCTAGCAGATCCTCTGAGATTTCACACTGAGCAGCTTCACCAGATAATCGTTGAAAGCTTTGATTTATCATTTCAAGGGCAAGGTGACTTGTTAAAAATGAAAATATGTATTACCGCTCACGTTTTTGTTACGTTCAATGGCGACACAGTCCTCATTTTAAAAATCAACAAGGTTGCTTTTATTAACCCTTGTCTTGTAATTTACTCAACGTTTTCCCAACAGACAAAAGGAGAAAACACAAATAATGTCCTATCAGAACAATTCAATAATGAGAAGACCAACAGAATATGATAACAACTTTCTATAATGTAAGGAAATGTTAGACTAATCAGAGGCGAATGTCTGTGTCTGTAATTGTTTTGGCAGGAAAAAAACCCTATGGTCTTCATATATCTTTCATATTGTCTGAGGCACAAATGTTTAACATAAAAGTATGTGATTTAGCCCTAAATATTTATTTGATTAATAAAAATGTTTCAAAAAACAAAAGAGATATTTATGCTTTAAACACGATCCTGTCAATCGAGTGATAGTAGATCAGATTTTAGAACTCGTGACGATACTAATGAATCATTGTTATTTGCATTCTTGACATGTATTAGTCACCAGGATGCTTACATTTAAGATGCTTTTAAAGCAATATTGGTAACTTCAACTTTCCGTCATAAATAATTTCAAAGATAAAAATGATTTAGTGGTGAAAAGAATGATAACTTGTCACTAAAATCTATCGATCATTTTTCGTTATTGGTGATTTTGCATTTTCAGATTGATAAAACAGAAACAAAAGCAAAAGGTTCTCTTAGAAAAGCATTAATACCAGCATTAAGGCACTCTGCAAAATATAGAAAAAAAACCTTGTTTAAATCCTTTTAAAAAATTAACATACTGGACCCAAAAACAACAAGACTCAAAAACGATACAAACTAAGAAAAACAACATGATAAAGTACGTTTGTTTTATTCTTTAAGTTGTAACTTGTTTATCTGGGCATCTTTGATTCAAATAAGAACTGAAGTAATTATTTTCGAAAAGGCCAGATATTACGCAACTTTTCTCCCGAGGTTTTCTAAACAGACGAAATAAGACACCACAAATAAATAAAATCCAATTACAACAATACAAAGTCTATCTAAGGTACAGAATCAGACAACCTCTATCATAATGAAAACGTAAACGAGACTAATCAGATATGAAATGTCGATATTTTACAAACATGACGGCGAAAACCTATTTGACAGAGACTGTTGACTTTTTTCATACACCATTCTATGACATAATTCATTTGATATATGCAGAAAGTAAAATTACTGTTCAGGTTTAGAAGTTTATCTAGGATAAGTCATCCAACTAAGCAAAGAAGCTGAAAAATGAGCGTAGATTTCCTAGAAGAACAGAGCACAGCAAACACAGCCAGAGCCATACATCGCAAGGTAGGTCCACCACATCTAAACTGAAGAACCTGTTGGCGACCCTTTATCACCAGCAACGCGTACATATGCTTACTTTTGTAATCAGTAAATATAAATACAAATAACAATACTGATATCCTTAGGGCGGCAAGCACATTTTTATAATCTCGCCAGGCATACGTTTGTTTTTGACACCAGAGAAAATGTCGTCAGATGACCTTCAGCTTTTCCAAGTAGTAAAGAAAATAAAAGTAACAATGCTAAACTTGAAAACGAAAGTCGCATTTGCATTGGGCAATAGCCTGGGTTCACGCCGTCTAAATTTTTGCGCGTGAACTTTTTTTTTCAGAGCTTTCTAAAGATTTGAAAATAGTTTGTCTTAATTTGTTGATATGTAATTCATAATGTCTGTTATATAAAAAGATAATAAACCTTAGCTTCTTTGGGATAGTCAGACATTTACATTCAGTTAGTTGTTTGTCATCTTTTTGTAGCAATGGTTTAATGTGTTTAAGATCTTTACAGAAAGATTACATTTTTTTTACTTTATTCATTGTTATTTTTATACATGTTGTATTCTTTTTGAACCACAAAACTCTCCCGTGACATTCTCAGGAGCGTTCATTTGATCTTAATTTTTAGCGCCGTGTCGTCTTTCATTATCTTAAAATTTATTTAACTAAGATTTAGCTGAAGATCTCTTTGAATAATTTCTAGAAAACGGAGAGATATTACGCATTATAATTTGTGTTTCAACGCGATCGAATCTATATGTAAAAAATACATATGTATATTTCTCCTCTTAACGATAGTTTAATGTATTCGTGTTGCTTACATAAAAAGTATATAATTATGAGTTTTGTTGCCGATAACTTCACTTTCATCAAATAACCTCGTAACAATAACTTCATTTCTAGAAATTGAATTTGGTTTCATACTTTTCTGCCAGTCTCCGATACTTAACCGATTTGAAAATACATTCTACACAATTTTATTGTACGTCACGCGTAGGAATATCAATCTATGTAGTCAGGCTCTCTGTGTCTATAGACAAATTAAAATATTAAGTCGTCGCTTCAACACAGACCGTGTCCATTGTTTAAAACAGTGGTATTAAACAAATCTGTACAATAATGCGGTATTGCACAGAAATTAAACTGTTACAAGGAAGTTTTAACATAAGTTCTATTATGTTTGTTACTAGTCATACTGTAAATAGCACGACCTGAAAGACTGGCAGACGACATTTACAAAGTTCTGTCATTGATTGGTCAAGTACTCTCGTTTCATTACAAGTCTATCTGGTTTCATGAGATATCAAGCGCATTTCACAATCGAAGACAGCATGTTTTCTTCTAGTCACTATAGATGTGAAATATACGGGGTACTTCTAAGATTTCTCCACTTTATCCCCACTAAATATGCTTTATTTTCAATCAAAACTACTTTGAATTGATGTCAGACACTACAATGGGAGGGGAAATAAATGCGCACCTAGCTATGCGACCATTTCTATTGGCAATACAGAAAAGGAGTTTCTGAGCACCCAACAAATTGCACCACTGGTATGGAGGAAGTTCTTAAATGATATTTTCATGGTCACACATTAGAAAGCAATTAGATTCCTCATTTCGGCCATAAATTATTTCCACAAAAGCATAAAATTCACTACAGGTATCAATAAAGACATGGCTATTTTTAGACTCCATTATCTACAAGAAAACAGAGCCTTAACCACGCTTTATACTAAACCAACCGACACACATGTACCTACATTATAACTCATACCACCCCGCGCATCGGAAAAAAACGTACCATATAGCCAGCCAGTATGCTTTAGAAGAATATGCTGCACCGTCGAATTGTTCGAAAACTGCACCGTCAAACGTTTGGAAAAGTTAGTGTTAAAAGGATTCCCATCAAGACTACAAACTAATAGTGCCAGATAAACTGTCTTAAACACAACATATAAAAGACAGCTCACATCACAATACCTTTAATTACAACTTACAACCCGCACAACCTTCCAGCCAATAACACTGTTAAGAAATACAGACATCTCATCGAGGAGGACAACAAATTCAAAGACTGCAAAATCATCACCATTTACCGTAGAGCAAAAACCAACAACAACATGAAAACAACACCAACAAAAACACTACGACAATACCGTGTTAACTTTAAGGTAAATTTCGAAACGGGACACAAGGTACTAGCATCGGTACCCAGTAATCAAAATTGCATTGCGTACCGCTATATTTCAAGACAAAAAAAAAGAGTTTAAAAGCACAAATACTGGACATACAATTGCAAAACAATAAGTGTGATATATCTAATTACTTGCAGAAAGTGCAGAATACAATATGTAGGACAAATGGGTAAAAACTTAAGAGAATGCGCGGAAGAAGTATACACAGATTTATTGAAAACTAAATACCACACGGTCTAAATTTAATGATAAAATCTTGAATCGACACTCCAAACAAGCTAACAAAGAGAGTCTACATCTGTTACATTGTGACAAATCATACGCTAGGAGGAGATCCTTTAAGAGACATACGAAATCTACGCATATAACACCCTTATGAACACCCTTATGAACTTACAACACCAATAGATCCTGATTCCACTCTCAGTCTTAAGTGTTTAATAAGATCATCACTGCGTATATTGATTAAGTGATAACTTGATAATGTGAATTAATGATGATCAAAACAATAGATTTTATAAAAAGGTGAAAATCTAATTAGTTTGGCATAGTACGTAATTGAAAGTTTAAAGTTCCGTAAGTCTTTTTTCTTTATTTTTAAAAACAAATAAAGCTACATATGATATGCATAAGTACATGAATAAAGATACAGATGATATGCATTAGTACATTGGTCTGACAGCAAGGCATGAGCTTGTTGAGGCAGTTACCTAAACTGATTTGTAAGGAAACCGATATATGACAATTTTAAAATACAAGGATAAATATTCAACAGGAAAAGAGATGTTCCAGGAACTCATTCTTCTGAAGGTGAATCCCTAATGTTTGCAATGACAACATAAGGCTTGACATTAAAATACAAATATGAATATAAAATGGAAACCTTAGATAAAATGTATTGCCTTTGCAGGCAAAGGACTGAGCATCAAGGAAAATACCATTACCATTATCGTCGAGGAAAGGGAACCATTCATCTAAAAAGGTTTGAGCACAAAACATACAGTCTATTTTCGACGCCATATTTAGAAAAATAACTACATCTTCATCCCAGCAGTATACTTTAATATATTATACAGCAACTAAAGTATGTTCGATTACGCGCATGTGCAGAAACACTTCCTGTTTGCTACTATTCTATACATCAGATCGATTTAGCCTTAATAAACTCCAATTGTTCGCGAAAGTTTTAAAGTTAAATCGTTCACTTTTAGACATGCTATAGAAAGTAACCAATAATTTCATTTATAAATGATTTAGGATTATGACTACTTCTGGTCAGCAATTTGTCTGATTCAACTTTTTGCATAAACGATCAAGTCTAATGCGAAATAGCGATATTAAAGAATACTTATGTCGTATATTTATCAGCCATCTATTGAAAGACGCATCTTCCAGACATAGGACCGGCGACTGATGATTATCTTTCTTTTGTTGAATATGTGTAATACTTATAAACCAGTTTTATTGCAAAGATATTTTTTTGCAAACATATTGAAGACACGATTCATTGATAGTTATTCAGAATCATTGCTATGTGTAGAAACAAACGCATTTGTTACATGTGTACTTGAAATATTCATAGATTTCGGAATCTGAAAAAAAGAATCTTATAATCAGACGACAATTAAAGAAAATCAGGAAATGGTTTTCATCAATTTACTTAAAGCACAGCGGAATTAAAGATAATTTTGGAAGCTGTACACTGCGTTAATTAAATGAAAATCAATACACTTATTATGACATAAAATCTCCTCCGCCAAAGAATACTTGCAGATTTTCTACTCTTTGAAATATTGTAATGATTTGATACAATTTGAAAAAGACAAGAGAAACACTTAAAAGAACAAATACAATCCATATTTTCGAATTACAAAATCGTACATTCGAGTCTAAAGCCTCGAACAATATTTGTAAGCGTGCTTACCTCTACGCTGGTATGGTTAAAATCATAACAAACAGTAAGAATTAGTATATGTTTGGAACATTTCTTTCATCTATCATTATGATATTACATGTTGAGTCATTAGGTTTGATATATACAACATACAACTTATACAATACTTAACTCTGGCTTAAGGTAGTGGACCCTAAATATCATTCGGCATTTTCCGTGTATTGTTCTGAAAAAAAAAAATTCTGTTATGGCCGAAGGATACCGAAATGGTATAAGAATTTACGTAATCATACGGAAAATGCCGATTGTCATTACGGCTCCACTACCTCCATACTCTAGCTTAACATTCAAACTCAGAAGAATGAAAAGAAAGAAAAACATCAACAAAAAACTTTTTCTTGCAGTAAGGTAACAAGAACTTTTTAGCCATAGTATACTTTATTTTGACAACAAACGATTCAAAAATATCTTACCAGTCTATAAAGAAGTATGATCATGGGATTAAAACTTAAACGTTGTATGTTGCATAATGAGTAGGCTTTTACGCTATTGCAACTTGAAAATGGGCTATGTGAATAAACTTGTGCGTAGGGAAAGAGATTTTATCGACTATAGTCTATCTATCAAAATTACAAAACTTTTTTTCAGTTAAGTTTTAATGGGGTTTCTCCACAATTCGAAGTAGATCTACTTCTTCTAATTAAAACGTTGAAATTAACGTTGACAGTCCTAATTTTACAAACTTACAAGTACACAGATGAGAACATATTTAGAACTGATGAAAATTATTCAAAGGGTATAGTTGGTTATAATGTAAAGGAACAAGAAGTTAAATGTAAAAATTATGATGTCATTAGAATGCAATTTCATTCTATTTCCTTGGTTTTGCTGTTTCTCATCAGTATTCTGATATCATGTGCATACAAATGAAATATTTAACCAGAGCTTTACTTTAAATCAATATCCATTTTGTGAGACAGCGCAGTTAGTTTTGTTCTTTGTATTGCAGATTTCCTGACATTTCAAGCTCAATTAACCTTTTGTCTTGTCAGCAGATGCGCACAGTCGTCGGGGACTAATTTCTATTCTATACGTTCTTCACAATATTTCAGTGCTACGTTATTAAGACGTGTATATCCGCCTAATATGCACGCATATCTGTTTGAAAAACACTATCCTGGAAATAAAACATCTTAGTTTCCTGTTTGCTTGTAGTCTGGTAAATGTTGCTAGTTGATACAGTCAAATGATGTCACTATGTCCTAGAAAATAAGTGTTACAAGCCCGTTTGATATCAGTAATTTAAAAAAATAAATAGATGTAATGGAACTGAAAATTATCAAACAAGAAAAAAAGTAGCTGTGTAGCCTGACATACAGAGGAGATGCAAGCGAAGCATAGGAATGTGAACATTTTTTATTTGATGAAGAGTACAACACAGATCTTTTTATTATGTAAAATATTTTGTTTTTCTTGTCTTAAATTTTGTAACATGACAATATTATGTCTTTACGATTTAAATGTCCACATACTGCTGCATATTTTAAAACATAAACTCATTTTGACTTCATTTGCTTAGATACAAAGTATTATTACGCTTTGTTTTGTACCGCAACGTACTGTCAACTCCAACGTTATTGCGAAATAAATGCTCCTGAAGCTATGTTTTCTAAACCATACACATTCCGTTGGTATCTGTTTCTTTACAAACAAAACAACGTGTGTTCGTGCCGTATTTTAAATGTATTTTTTAATATAAACATGTTCCGATCCTATAACACATAGTTAAAGCAAGTTAAGGGGGGAAATAAAACTGCTTTTTGACTTATAATAATAGACATTTAGTTAAGATTTTACACGTTTTAATTTGTTTTTATAGCGTTTACGCACTTTTCTATCCTGTTATTTTATCTGCAAAACAATCAGGTTACGTTTGTTATGCTGCCGTAACAGGCTTGGACACCAACCAGTCAGTTGGGTTGGTGCAAATGGTGTAACACATAAACTATGTGTAAACCATACATAAAATTTCGGAAAGATATTTGTAGCAGGCGTATTTCGTTTTTTGTTTGAAGAATTTAAACGTATTTGTATGTCGTATGAGATTCAATTTATTCAACTAGTTAATATTAACAAATTATGTTTCCTTTAACAAGGAAGTACTTAAAAGTATAAAAACTGCTGGATTGTTTCATTACCATTTCACTTTGCTCACAAGTTTTACGTCAAATTTTCCCAACAGACGAAAGGAAAAAGACACAAACAAAGCCAGTCACAATAATTTAATGATAACTGACAAAACAAATAAGAGAATGAAAAGTGAATGCTAGTTAGAACAAATCTGAATGAAAGCCTTGTGTCTCCATAAGATTTCTATATTGTCCGAGGCACGAACATTGCTGACAGTATTGAATCGAATATAGGCTTTTATCAATAAATTATTCAATGCTTATATGACAAATGACAATTAGCCGTTATATATCTAAGATATCGATCACATGCTATATGCAAAATGAGAAACTGATGTCACAAAAACTCGAAAGAACGAAAACAAATAAGAAATAGAGGAATACAACAATGAACATTTTTTAGAAAATGTCTTTTAAAAAAAGCAAGAAGTGGACGGCACAATTATCTCAGAGATGTAGTTGCATTACATTGTGATAATTGTCGAAAGTGACATTTTGTTTTAGAAAAAGCCGAGCACAATTCTAGAATTGCTCATTATCTTTATACTCTGTCATAGACAGAGACAGTTCAGCTACAACCATGTACGTAAGGTATAGATTTATCTAAATAAAATCAGTCTCCAAGTCGTATTGTAACTGTAGAAAGAGCCATTGTTGCTTTTAAGCCCAGACCTTAGGCAGCACAGAGTCCTGTAGTGTTTATTTATGGATATAGAGCCTACATAAGCCACCGGCAGGGGATTAATTAAGAAATAATAAATATGTACCTATATTTCATCAGTTAATAAAATATGGGCAGGAGTTCGGATGTGTAATAACTAAATTACGAGTGATTTAATATTCGCATCCGAACGACTGCCCATATTTTATTAACTGAAAAAATTATTGGAACATATTTATTATTTCGATTCTAACCACGCAAATTCTTCTCATTTTACAGCACTACTTTAAGCTCGATATGTCATTCGGCTGGCTATATGCTATTATAAAATCCTCCCCACGAAGGGAAAGCGTTGCATAAAACGGAATTTTCCGATATTCAGTATATCTTAATCAAATTATTACGTAGTTACTGCTGTGAAATGTTATTTTCAATAACATCTAAGGTCGGATATAGAAATCATAAGTAAATACTTCATTCAAAGTTTATCTATGCAGTTTCTAAAAATAGTACACGTCACCTACATGATGGCACTGAAAGATACACGTCAGAATATTGCGGCATATAAACACATAAACACTTGAATCTGGAAGATTGAAACATGAATTTTAATTTATTTACTGTCAAAGTAGAATATATAGTTGACACTTGTGGTGCCTACAACGAAGAAGTTGTAAACTACGCACACTGCTAGATATAGATGCATTGAAACTGCACTGTCAAGACTGGCTGAAACATTTTCTTACGGTAAAGATATAAACAAATAAATTCATCAGTTAGAAATTATTTGTTTCAGAAAATTTGATGTACTTTTTATTACTACATTATTACTTAGCACTGAAAAAGTCGAGTATTTAGTCGGCATATAACGGCAAAGTAGAATATCAAAGTCATGTTACAATCGTATGGTGGAATGGAACAGTTATATTTTATCGTAGATTCATGTATAGGCGATTTCGCTATATGTTTATATAGCAACTGCTGCGGATCGTGTTAGAATTGATAATCAAACTCAATGAAAATAAGGACAGCAATCAAATAAAAATACTTACGTTCTCCCTAAACAAACATCTAGCAGTGTATGCCCGTGTGTCAGACAGGTCAACAGAAAAACATAGTTAAAGCAAAAAAAGAGACAACAAGGGCAAAACAAATAAATTAATGTATAGTGTGGGACACAGATACTTGCGGCTGAAGTTCACAATTTGATAGTGCTTGCAATATCAGGTTGAAATAAGCAGACTTATAGTAGAGTACGTGTCTACATTGACACGCTTTCTCTGTTACGATTATAATTAAGTGAAATCCTCGAATATATATATATTCCCGATTTTCTACAATGGCGATATTTATATTTTTTTTTGAAAAAGATTACCGTGTGGCATTATCATTAATATCTTACTACTGTTAACGCCCCGACTGCCACTTTTATGAGACTGTTTACTCCCTTATTGAATATTAATGCATGTAAATATTTTTTTTTGCACTTCCGCGAAAATTGATCAATCATTTTGGCCTCACCTAAGAATCTAGCCAAAATTAATGCGGCTAAATTGCCTACCGATCATAAATTTGAAAAATCTATCAACTGCGCTCTTATAACCAGAAACATTGCACAAATAACAACAGTTACTGTACTTTGAAATCTCGAGACGGCATTAAACAGTAAATAGTGGACTTTAACAATCAAATACGCGCCAACACTATATTTTCTTTGAATGCAATTACGGACACCCTACGGTTTAAGTTTAAGCTGCGTACAGAGTCTTATATATGGCATTGTTTATGGATTTAACGAATATTAACAAATGCATGATACTGATTACCTTATAATGAATTGATTTCTTTAAGGTTTCTGTGTGTAGGCGATTTCTGTTGAATCTTACGAAGACAGTATCCAGCCGGCTCTCATAATGTTAAAAACGGACATCTGTTTCCTTAGTTATAGATCCTTACTTAAGAAAACATTACGTTATGTCATTTCTTCAGATTAATTTGATGTTCAGAGCTACCTTTGATAAGGTTAATAGTTCCATATGCGAATGAAGAATGGAAGGAGGCAGCGAGGTTGAGTCCTCCAACTTTTAAGTATCAAAATCTTAAAGTTCACTTTACAAGCGGTAAATGAAGGTAAAAAAGCAAGTTTAGAAACTATTCTAAAATAGTATACTGAAGGGAAGGAAGTACACGTTTTAGGGAGAAAAAATTTAAAGGAAAAATTTAAGATAAATTTTGTGCCGAGTCAGCATTACGATAGGGAAGTTCGAATTGGATGAAATACATTACTAGTCCTAAACTTAGGGGCCTCCGTGGCCGAGTGGTTAAGGTCGCTGACTTCCAATCACTTGCCCCTTACCGATGTGGGTTCGAGCCTCACTCGGGGCGTTGAATTCTTCATGTGAGGAAGCCATCCAGCTGGTTTGCGGAAGGTCGGTGGTTCTACCCAAGTGCCCGCTCGTGGTGAAATAATGCACGGAGGAGCACCTGTGGTCTTCCATCACGATCATTGCTGGAAAGTCGCCATATGACCTATATTTGTGTCGGTGCGTTATTCAGTCAAAGAATAAAATAAATGGGAAATAAAAGATCAACGGGAAATTCGTCCGATCTGCCAGACTGTATTGATAAAATAAATCGTGTTGCATAAGTGATTGCAAATAAAGTTCGCCTCTCAAATACAGAGAACCGTATAATAATAAATTGATGAGTTTTCCCTGTAAATACAGAACAATTGAAAGCTGTAGCAATGCTTGGACGTCATCGCTAAAATTCTCTTTGGTCTCGCATTGGAAAATACCATGGATATGCCATTGAACTTAATACATAACACTAACAATCGAAAATACTTGACCGGTCTGTGATTTTTCTTAGGAAATCGTAATTATTGATAATTTTATTTACCTTTCCTTTATCTTAACAATATTAAGTTGGAGAGTATATCTGGTACAAAACATCTCTTTTTAGTCTTTCTTGTGCATGTAATAATGGCTTGAAATGTGAAGAAAATATGATATGACTCTCAAGATATTGGCTTATCTGTTCGTGTACAAATAAGGCAAAATAAATTTGAATGAAAACAATTTATATCTGTGTCCCCGAAATGTAATGAAAGCAACATTCAACACCATTAAAAGCGTATTTGTTCGCTTGCTTAGAGAGTGAACGGATCAGGTGTGCAGACGGCTTTGAATAAGTACTTTTCTGCAGTTAGTTATTGATAAAATTGGTCAAGTTAGTGATGCAGAAGGAGCCATCAGTCAAATTACTTGACTGTCTCTAGTTAATGACCAAGACATCACATTCAGTAACTAGTTAAAAAACGGCATTAGTTCTGCACATTTAAATGGAAACATTACGTTTTGGTAAAATTGGATGTAAACCTGATACTTCAAAGCATGGTGTACTAAGAAAGATGCGCCCGATAAAAAGAAGGTGTGTGTGTTTGAATTTTTTTAACATATCTAGAAACGTTGGATTCCAAACAAGTATCTATTATGAGTTTTGGAAAATTACAGTTTGATGATTCTTACTCGCAGAGAAATCGGATATTAATATTGTTGACATTTTTTTTTAAACTGCTCATTTTGTACATTTTTAATACTTTCTATCATTTGTCCGAATAAGACATACTTTAATAGTAGTTAATATTGCGGAACAATTTGCTGAAGTAAAAAAAAACGCATACGTTAAAACCAGATAAACTTCAAATAATTAAGTAATGTTTGCCTTATACAATATAGGTCTAATTTTACTCATAGGGCACGCATCTTGGAATAACATTAAGCAACACTTTAATAGACAACTGATTACAGGGTGTTATGACGCAATTAAAATGCACTTTTATTCAATTTCTTTGACATTTTACAGTTTTATAGAAGTGTGCTGACTAGGTCTGCATATAAATGAAACACTTAACCAGAATTCTATTTTATTATTCCGTAACACTCTGATTTAACGTTTGCAGACGTATGAAATTGTTTGTCTTCTCATTTGATGAAAACTGTGGGTGGAGTCTTATTTCAAATTCATTTGTTTTTCAGAATTCGCAATGCTACAGTCGTTAAGTGCATGTAAATCTATTTAAATAACAATAACACCTACTTGAAACAAAGCACATATCAAATAGTTCTTCCTAATCGTACTTTAATTAGATATTTTGAATTTTTACATTAAATTTCTTTGGATGCAGTTTGGTAAAACAGATTACCGTTGATAAATCGTTCAATTAAATATTTCTCCATAACAGAATAGTATATGTTTCAACATCTCGTCAGCGTAACTGTTAGGTCTAAAAGTGTTCTCTGCAAGAATATATTTAAGGCTGAACGGTATTGCATTGTTTGTTGTTATTTTTTGTACGGCATGCCACCGTTTTAAGATTTATAACCTTTTCATGTAAACGTCATTTAGTCATATATCTTATAGAAAAGTACTATGGTACGGTAACTGCACATTAAATCAGACTGTTGTTTGAAATAACTTGCATTAACATAGTTCTGCACGTTTACAGGAAGTAATGGCATAACGTTATTTATCCGAACAATGTGAAATACAGCCTGGACTTGATATACGGAAATGGTAATCGTTTTATAAATTAATGGCATCCCATTTGTAGATTTAATTAAACGGCAACGTTACTATCTTTCTATAGAGGAAATAAGAAACTTAAACGTTTGACACGTAAAATAATTCCAGTTAATGTCTTATAATTTGCGTGTAATGTGTGGCCCATTACAAAAAATTGTGTGAGGATCAATCTAGCAAAAATCAAGCATACGACCCTATCTTTTTTATTTGCCGAAGTTTCTTAGTATACACTGAAGTTATGAAAAAAATAGTGTTTAATTCTATATCGTAGAAAAAATGACCAAAACGTGCAGAACTACCTTAACTTAGACACATTATCATCAATCAAGTCCAAGTAATTTTTTAATTAAAACTGTCAATATATATTACATATATTTAAAGAAAGACTTAAGGCTGGGTACACGCTTTATGAAATTCTTTCGCTAGAACCTTCCAGAACTTTCCAAAAATGTAAGGGTTTATATACTTCGTAAATAAAATGAAAAGACTACAAACCTACGATTTTCAGGAATGGAATTACATAAAGCGTGATGCATCACCTTCACTAGGTTCGTGGTATCTTTATAAAATACAGTTATGTGATATATGTAGACTTAAAAATGTCACATCAAGCATTTTCAGTATGCTGACGTAAATTGTACGTTGTTGATCATTCGGACATGAATTTAGGAAACCATTTTTATTGAAGACTATTAGTCGGCAAAGTGGCAGCAGCACAGTTTGAACTACGGTTAGAACTGTTGTGTAGATATTGTTACTAATAATAAACCACTTACATGTATACCATGTATGTATTGTTAAGGAATCTAAATTCATATTAAGGTAATACAATCAAACACTTCAACTGATATGCTCTTTAAATACTATACAAATCATTCATAAATAACGTACTGAATTACAGTTTGTCTGTGCTGCACGCAGATGTCATAAGCTGTCCCTTTAATCTGTTTTCAATTCAAACTATCATTAAGAGACTTAAAGAGACCCGATGATCTTCCGTTGACATCAAATGATCCGTAGTACATTTTGATATGGCGCAAGAAATGCGTCCTCAATAGATCATGGCCTTGTTACTTCTTCTTACTGGGGCTGCGAAATGAGTGGAAGCCGTGCTGAGGCCTTACAAGTGATCATTGATTAACACGAAACACCCTCATAGTTAGTTGCAAAAATCAATGTCTTCAAACTGCACAAAAAGAAGAATCTGGTCAACGTGATGGTATGAATAACATTCCAGTCTCCAGTCTTTTAGAAGCTCTTCGTAGTTTCGAGTAACTTCTTTTGGTGAGATTTCACCTCGAGTCATTTCAGTATGCTTATATATTTGACACTCCAAACTGAAAATCTAAGGGCCTTCTCATTCCGGACTATGTGTCTTTGGTATAACTAAGACGGTTAAATTTATTTCTTTTGTTTAATAACTTTTCAGAGCAACGTTCTTGAGCTGCACGTATGTTATGTATTTCGACTCTAGACCACAGAGCAGCAAGTCTCAAATTATCTTTAAGTAGCTGTTTTAAAGGCTCACAATGCCTTCATTTATTATGTGACTGCCACATTTTTGTTATAAGCAGAAAGTATGTCTATTCTTTGTTAAAATCTTTTTTTAATAATTGTGTTCTCATATATTTGCAAAAGGTTTGACGTAGCAGAAACTGCCGTTGAACATGTTGGTAAAGATTTCCTCCCTCTATGGCTCTGACTGTGTAAGTTCATAAAAGTAGTAGTCTATACTTGAAAAGCCGTTTTTTTTCAGCGAACGAATTCGTGACCTAGACTGACCCATGCCACGTGACTAAAGTTTGCAAATCAGACTACCTGATAACGCATTACAGATAATTTATCAAAATGAAAGATTTATGCAACACTCTGCCTGATTGGACGGAGGTGTCTATTTTTTCACTCTGCTGATTGTGCATCGCTGAGTGAAATGACAGACAAAGCGTTTGTCCTTAATGACGCTGTTAATAGTTTTAAAGCTACGTTTCGGAGGCCCCCGTGAACAGAACGTATAATCTACATCATTTAGACGCTGTTTGATCATATATAACATATGGTCATATTGAGAAGACATAAGCGATACATAGTTTATAAATCAATGCCCTAATTTTGCTTAATGGCTTTGTAAACTTTAATTTGTGAACGAATAATTGATGTCTTACAGAAACGGAGTCATTAACATAAAGTACCAATATAATTAATAAGTTTGAAATTTAACAACAGCAACACAGTTGTCGAACACGTGCATAAACATAATGAAAGAACGATGTTTCCATATAAAATACTTTTTAATGACACTGTTATAAAGGTAGTATAAGCAAGATTTCAGAAAGACAGGATTCTGCCTGAAGTGCTATAAACGTGATAAGGTTATACTATACATTTCCTCATATTTCCAAAATAAAACAAACGGCATAATTATTAAAACTATTTATTTTAGTAAAAATAATTTTTGTTCATATAACTTTCTTAAACGTTAGTCCTGGACTAGAAGTGCCATAAAATTTTAATGACTGCTTTCCATATTTGTCATTTTTTCCTGTCACCCACCAGTGTAGAACCACATGTGATGTTAAAATTTAAGGTAAAACTTACATGTCGGTGGCAAACAGTGCTGCTCAATACTACAGAAAAGAAGGGCATCCGACCAGCTTAATGTTGCAAATATGCTTTTCTTTTGAGAGATGTACTTTCACCTTAGCAAACAACGCGAGAACATACAGTCCGCTTAACTATGTAGTCAATATATTATTTCCAAATTGAGACTTCAATAATAGTTTGAAGAGCAGAACTTACTTCATTAGTGGTTTAAAGAAGAAGGAAACTGTAGCGTAAATTCTAAATTCGAATGAAGGACATCTTTATTACAAATTAACGAAAAATAAAACAAACAACAGAAATGACGTCAAACGTTGATATAAATTGGAGTGGAACTACATTGCCCGTAAATTGCCATATGACATTGAAATTACTATAACAGCTACTCACTCTTTTTCTATGTTATTTCTGGTTTTTGGCGCCTATAATGAAGCATTTCCAACAACAGATACGGCCAGTGTTTCATTGCTTAATACTGACCAGTTAGTAAATAGAAATAGAGAAAAAAATGCAAGATTATACAAAATTAATGATCTACATGTCATATTTTATGAAAATAATAAAAGGGTTGATCTATATTTTGATACCCTAGGAACAGAAGTTTTTAATCAGAACTTTATTCTAACTGTATCTCCCTGAGAAACTATTTAGAAATAACAAAAAAGAAAGTCTACTTATACTGTTAAGAAAAATTCAGTACATACCATTATAAGCTGCAAATTGTAAAGGCAGAGTAAATAAGGTCTTAGGACCACTTGAAACCTTGCTTGTGATGTAATATGCGAGCCAGCTGGCTATGGGAAGGTTGGTGGTTCCACCCGCACACGTCTTAAATAATTCCCGAAGAGGCACATGGAGTCTTCCTCCATCATTAAAATTTAGAATAGGTCATCATATGACCTAAATTATGTAGGTATGACATCAAACCCAACAAAACAAAAAAGGTGCATAGTTTTGGTTACAGCATTGACTGACTCTTGTACAAATAGTGAATGTGTAAAAGTAAACGATTTGTGTAAACAAAATCTGGAAAGTAGATCCCTCGGAAGCACCGAAAACAATGCAAACAGTGAAAATTGCAGACTCGGTTTGATTGAGTCTGTTCATGAGCAGTAATGGTAAATGCAACACTGCCCACGCCCCCTAGCACCGGCTTAAGCAGTATTCAATCTTCAAATCTAAATGAGTTGAAATCAATTGGTTAGAAGATTTTAATCTTTCAGATTTTGATTGTGTTCTCTATATAACGTATCTAAAAGGAATGCATACTTTATAAGAAAATGAATTGGAATGGAATAAGAGTACTCGGAATGAAGTAAGATACACATAACTGATGACGCATGATGTCGGTTAGGTTAATGGATCTGGATCTACACCCAAAAAGCTTTGTAACTCTGCAGTCTTCAATCACAAATAATGTTAACATTTATGATTTATAATTATCAATAAAAAAGTGCAAGTGCAAATATTGGAAAAAGATCCAGTTGGTTAAATTAGTTTTTTCCTAGTGTTATATCTTCTCTTTGGAGGTATAATATTGATAGTGAGTGGTCTCAAAATAATGTAATACCTATCTTCATATGTAGTGTATGAAATATTATTTTATTTTCTGCTGAATAAATGTAAATAAGGAATGTGACTGTCGTATTGTAGTAAGTTGAAGTTCATTCTATGGGAGATGAATGCTAATGGTGTTTTGCTAATTGTCAGCTTCTGAAATTTAGATGAACAATCTAAGTAATAGAAAGAGCATTGAAACTCGAGGGTAAACGATGTACGAAGGGGCGTAGCCCCCGAGTATAAATCGTTTACCCGAGAGTTTTAATGTTCTTTCTTTTTTGTATCTTAGCCATCCATATATGGTATTTCAGTAGACGTTCCACATTGCCATATACAGCAGTTCAGTGAGTACTTAAAATCCTTGCTTTACAAATGTGTAAAGCTCAGGTACATGTAAAATAAACCAATGCGAGCGCAGAAAATCAATAAAACGCACGTCGCTGTCTGCTGTTAGAGACACGCCTATACACGCTGGCATACTTTCCTATCCAACAGTGCGGTAACTAGCGTGCGGGTATTTAATACCTACACACTTTTAGTTACCGCACCCTACGTTCAGTGTATACGATTTATCGCACCAAATTTGTTAAGAAAAACGCCGAGCTATGATACAATGATAGATAATGGTAAGAATAAAGATTTGATTGGCAATATTTATTTACAAACCAAAATTGACTTTGGCCAAAAAAAAAAAAAAAAAAAAATACTACTGAAGAGATAATTTATGATGCTGACAATTTCTTTAGATAATTTATGATGCTGACAATTTCTTTTACCACTTGTTTGTTTCGGTTTTTAAATCTGATTACTAGTAATTGCTATATGAATTAAAATTTGTCGAAACTACTTTAGTACTTCTGTTACATTTTAGATTTCAACAGTAACTGCCCACTAGTTTGATATACCTAATTTCCTAAACATCAAATGCAAAATAGGAACAAAGACAAATATAGCAACAACGTAATATAAAGAATGCAGCCCCAACCCCTCACACTAAAATGGGCACTATTTAAAGAATTTCATTTTTTTCTTGATAACGATTGTACACTTTTGTACCAAAGTACATCGATGACTTATATAAAATAGAATATGACAAGCATACTTATTTGTTAGATAGCTCTGTCTCATACCTTGTAATATTATAATTACTTAAGAAAAACAGTCACAGTATTTTTCAAAAAGAAAGTTTTAATTCCGTACAAGAGCGCCGCAGAATTAAGTTTCCCGATAATATTGACGTTTACAATGGCCGATGTATAACATTTATTTAAATTAAAACTTGCATTTATGTACATTAAATTGGTAACCATCTGATAAACGTAACTTTCTCCAAAATTTGGATTTCATGTGTTTCTTTTTAAACTCGTAACGTGTTCTTTCATCTCACATAAGGTAAGCGCTGAAATGAAAAAATATAAGTGTTAAATAAGATCCACCACCTTGAGGGAATAAAATTGTAAAGGTTAAATGGTTTCGTTTCCAAATAAAAACGAGAAGATATACGAGCCACCTTATATAAATTCGCAGTAGTTACATCAGTAAAATGTCATATTCTTTTCTCTCATCCTATATTATATGCTATTAGACTAGAGAAATATAAAAGAATAACATTTTTTACGAATTCTTCCCAAAAGTGGGTACACTAGCATGCATCATTGATCCATGACTTATGTATGCAAGATTGTGATTTACGATTAGAGAAGAACTTGTTCTTCGGATACAAGGTCTTCATTACATTTCCGAGACAAGATTCCTGGCATCGTCGACAATGTACAGTAAAATGATGCCATTCAGATTGGATATTTCTGAAACAATATGTCTGGAGTTATAACATTTGTAATGGAAGTAAGTTGAGACACACATGAATCCAAGAATGTCATTTTTATATCTTGTAGGTTTAATCTATAGGTAAATCAGCGAACTGTATTATAGTATAGTTGTTTTTAGAAATTAATCTTTTGTTTTTGCATTAAATTTACGTAATATTATCATCTTATACCAATAAAGTCTTTGCACAATTTCTCCGCTTTGCCCCAGAGAAGAAGGCGACAGGCTAGCAAGCTCGCCTACTACATTTAGTATAACAACTTGACGAAATGCAGCTGCATATATTAATAAGGTTGGCCTTTTTGTTAAAGCTAGTCAGAGGCCCGATTAATTTGCCACTGGGCTGTCTTTGCCACTGAACTGTCCGCTTAATTGCCACTGGATCTGTCGCAATCACCTCACTTAGAATAGTATCCGCAATGCTTTCAAAGACGAGGAAACTGACACCTGTAGACAGACATAAAGTAAATAAAATCCATGGTCAAATTAATACAAACAATAACAATTGTACCTATCTGTGACAGGAATTTTGAGTTTAATTTAGATTATTATCCTAAACAAGGGTCGTTCCTTTTTTGCTTACAGATCTAGCCTGATAAAGATTTAAATCTAACTTTCGCGAACTTGTGCTTGTAATCTGTTCCGAAACACATATTATACCGCGGTATACCGTAGTTAGCAAACATCTGCCATTGAGAAAGTCTCGTTAGGCTAATTGCAACATGATAGCTGATTCTCAGCTTGCCAATTGATTATAACACAGAAAGCAAGGTAAAAAAATCCATGGTACTTCAAAGCTTTTTTCTATTTTGTTGTTTTCAAACAAAACTCCTATCATAACACCAAGTCGTCGAGACTGGTCGGAATAAGTACTGAATTTTAGAAACATGTTTGCAAAACATTTCTAAGTCTGACGGGAAAATTTTTAGGGCAAACATATCATTTTTAACTGGGGGGGTCATCCGCCGCTTTTCATGGAATTGCACTTTGTGTATCATTGAAGAATCCATGTGGCTTGTCGCACTGCGGGTACTGTGACGAGTAACTTGTAACACACGTACATGTTGAGTTCTGATCAACTCTGGGCTACAGGGCATTTCCATTTCTGTCAATCAAACCGATCATGCAACATTTTCAATTATGTCATGTTGGGCGACCTGTGGTTTTCTACATTTTCTACCCAAATAAACTAATACTCGGATATATGTTTAGTTTTCTGCCTGATATTCTGTTATAAAGGACTAATACGTGCAACAGTTCCTATAAGTAATATAGAAATGACATGCCATTATGAGAGTGAAGAAATTGATGCAAAAACAATATTATCTAAAATAAATTATTCATGTGTATATGAAATATGTTAAAGCATGTTTTTTTTTTATCACAATAAGAACTTAGACTTCAAAAATGGATGCATTTTATAAAATGTCAAATATGTTTAACTGTTCTATACTGAATACGTGAGATATTTGACGAATTATATTAATTTCTGGACTCTAATTTTGATTTCTAAAGTCCCCGTAAAATACATGTCAAAGCACATTAAAACGTTGATATAAAGTCTCAATTTCTAACGAGACAGTCAAGCATTGATAAAAGCTTCACAATAATTGCTAAGAATTTACTCAGTAATGAAAAAAAACATGACATACTTAATCTTTATTATTTTGCCATTAATACAAACTTTCAGTGAACTTAAAACTGCCTCGTTTCTGTGATCAATATCTACAGAGAACCTGAAGAAAAATATAAGGAAGCAAAACAATACGATCAAGTTTCAAAGGAGAAACCTTGTAAATATATCAGTGTGATCAGTTATATGATACTCGGGATATATAATAAACTACGGTATTAGCAGGGCTATATACAAAGATATTCTGATACGAACAAAATTAAAAAGTAACAGTTTGTTGAGTATTCTAGTTTAAAATTGTGACATTTCGCGTTTTATAATCATTGAAAAAAATCCTACGATATTTCTGGGCAATATATAATTATTGAAAGATAATCACACATAACTGGAGATAAAACAATGACTGACCTCAAATTAAACTAGAAGCGAAGCGAGACACATTAAAAATAAAATACTACGGGGTTTCTGGCCATTATTTTAATTTGATTACAGATTGCTGAGAGATATTTGTGGCAGGCGCATTGGTTTTCTAGTATAGTTTATGTCGAGAAAGTCTATTGTTATAGTCAGTTATTATCGTCATTAGTGTCCAAGTATGTATTAAATAAAATTTCAGCAATTTTCTTCCTTACCATGAGAATTGTTTGATAGTTATTTTGTAAATGTTACAAAAACACACCAAATACTAGTATTAGCGAAAGATTATGATCAAGTTCTATATAACTGTCGTGAAGCAAGCTTTCCTGCAAGCATCTGATCGATGTTAAATTCTGTAATGTTTGCTATAATATTATAGACAAACTACCAAATCTGTAAGAATTTCATTGGATCCTTCCCCTATTAACATTGATATTTACGTCAGTGTTTCATTTTGATTGATTGGCAGATGTTTGATAGTTGAAAGCCAGAATCCTTCTAAACGCCCTAAGAAACGTATATAACTTATATATGGAATCTTAACAAATGAAAGAGAAGTGTCAATCTGAATAAGTATAACTGACCTTTTGCTGATGTTTGAAAAAATATCTTGGCGAAACAAATGAGCAAACATAAGACTTTTTGTCTAGAACACTACTGTTTAACAGAATTCTCCGTTCTTATATAAAAATGCACTGTAAGCAACATTAGAACGCAACGTAAACATTACACAAATTCACTTATATCATTTATGCTATGGTAGATAATTCTATTTCAGTCTATTTTCTTTGATTAATTATTAGGCACTGAAGTTATAACTGTCAAATTGAAATTTCATTTGTCAGACAATATGATTAAAAAGTTTACCTGAGAAAATGATAGTCAATTTTAATTCGTTGTTATGTAATTCAAAATGTCTGTTGTATAAAAAGATAATAAACCTTAGCTTCTTAATTTACATTCAGTTAGTTGTTTGTCATCTTTTTGTAGCAATGGTTTAATGTGTTTAAGATCTTTACAGAATGAATACAATTTTTTTACTTTATTCATTGTGATTTTCAACATGTTGTATTCTTTTTGGACCACAAAACTCTCCTGTGACATTCGCAGGAGCGTTCATTTGATCCTAATTTTAGCGCCGTGTCGTCTTTCATTATCTTAAAATTTATTTAACTAAGATTTTTGCTGGATTTTTCTTTGAATAATTTCTAGAAAACGAGCGGAGAGATATTACAGAACGTTTGTCTTTTTATAATTTACTCAATGTTTTTCCAACAGACGAAAGGCAAAAACGAAATAATGTCTTATCACAACAATTCCATAATAAGCTGACCAGTAGAATCTCATATAACAAATTTCTATAATGTAAGTGGTTCCTAGACTAATCAGAGGCAACTGTCCGTGTCTGGATCTGTCCCGCGGCGCATAACCATGCATGAATATTTGATATTGTTTTCGATACAGTAAAGCAGAAAGATTTAGCCATGGTATTTGAATATATATTTGATCAATAAATGATAATAATTGTTAATACAAAATTTGACAGGTTTATTTTTCGAAACAATATTCATATCTACATTTTCCAGAAGAAATGAATTGTAGGTTTTCTGTAATGTTTTTTTTTTGTAGTAAGCAGATATCTTACTAGTATATTTTTAGCCATTATGGCTGTTTAAATATAGCTGCTAATACGGAAAGCATAAAAATGCTCCTGTTTTTTTTTTTCAAAATTTTGTTATAAAATTTTACGTCACATTTCAATTTCTAACTTCTGTTAAACCATGAAATTCTTGGAAACAGATATGAACAGCATAAGATTTGCAAAGTCTGCTGAGATCAAGTAAGTTATAACAACATTTAATTATATAGGTGTTACAGTGTTTGTGCATGACAGCTTATGAAATACCTAGCACCCTCGCGCAACCACCTCGAGTGGTTCAAAAAGAATACAACATGTATAAAAATCACATTGACTAAATAAATCAAAACCTTGAGATGTCTGATGGTTGCGGGTTTTGCTAGAAATGCCAGTCTATAAATATACATGTATAAGAAACAAATACAAATGTGCCTCATATCTAAGATTAACTCTGCCTGACCTTGCATGAACTTATCTAAATTGACAGCTGGAAGTCAGTGATATAACCATAGGCTGGAATACAATATAATTGATAGATCTTGTATAATCTAGATAGCCAGTGTGAATGGACAAAGGTTGAATAACCACTGCTTGATCATTGATAATTCATCCCAATTGTTAATGAATGGGACTACTTTGAGTAGCACATGAACATCCTTTGGACGGTGATTTGGAATCAAATAAAGATACTACATGATTGTCAGAAATACATTTAACTTTGGTAGCGGGATAAACCCGTAACCAAAAATTGTATTCTTTCTGTAAAGATCTTAAACAAATTAAACCATTGCTTCGAGTGCGGGAGGTCATGGGTTAGCTCTCTGGCCGCGTCATACCAAAGACATGAAAAATGATACCAGTAGCTCCCTTGCTTGGGGCTCAGCATTAAGAGGATTGTACAAGGACTGTTCAGCCCATTGTCAGTATCCTAGCGACGGCTTAAGCTATTAACTTTTATTTACATACATTGAAAGGATCCCATGGTCACAATTGACCAAAAATAAAACGAAACTGAGTTTGAAAGGACTTTTTTACGAACACAGCTTTTCATTTAAATATTTATGTTGCGGAAAATATTACGACGTATTTGAAAATCGTTCTGAATCTTACAATCTTACTTCGTGTAAATTACGAAAAATCTCTGAATGAGGTTATGTATTGTGCAACTCCCGTCACCCTAGCATCACTTTATAACTTCGTTTTTAAAATTTATAGTTTAATTCAAAACAATTTTAAAATTGATGTGACAATTATGTGAGTTTGTAAATAATTTCCCTATAAAAACAGGAAAATTTACAAGAGGAAAATTTTTTAAATGCTTGACTGTTATTATTCTTCTTCATTAAATCTGTGTTTTTATTGTCTTGTTTTGAGTCATCAACTGTAGTTTGGCATATGAATCTGAACCAAATTTAAGCAAAGGAATGTAGGTAGGAAAATTTAAAACATATACTAAATTAAAGCGGTGTTAGGAATTCCATAAAACTGGAAAAAGATGTATGTACATAGAAATGATAGCTATATCCGGCACATACGTCGTCTAATTAATAAAGTTTGCCATGATAAATATATTTTTACATGCCAATTCCATAATAAATTCGTTTTATAGATAATAATATATACTATATTACTATATGTAATTTACTCAACGTTTTCCAAACAGACGAAATGAGAAAACCCAAATAATGTACTATCAGAACAATTCAATAATGAGCTGACCAACAGAATCTGATAACAACTTTCTATAATGTAAGGGAGTGTTATACTAATCAGAGGCGACTGCCCGTGTCTGGAATTGTTTTGTTAAAAAAACAACCCTAGGGTCTTCATATATCTTTCATCTTATCTGAGGCACAAATATATAACATATAAGTATACGATTTAGGCAAAAATATTTATTTGGCCAATAAAAATGTTTAAAAAAAACAAAAAAAAAAGATATTTATGTCATAAACACGATCCTGTCAATCGAGCGACAGTAGACCAGATTCGAGAACTCGTGACGATACTAATGAATAATTACTATTTGCATTCTTGACATGTATTAGTCACCAGGATGCTTACATTTAAGATGCTTTTAAAGCAATATTGGAGTAACTTCAACTTTCCGTCATAAATAATTTCAAAGACAAAAATGATTTAGTGGTGAAAAGAATGATAACTTGTCACTAAAATCTATCGATCATTTTTCGTTATTGGTGATTTCGCATTTTCAGATTGATAAAACAGAAACAAAAGCAAAAGGTTCACTTAGAAAAGCATTAATACCAGCATTAAGGAACTCTGCAAAATATAGAAAAAAAACTTGTTTAAATCCTTTTAAAAAATTAACATACTGGACCCAAAAACAACAAGACCCAAAAACGATACAAACTAAGAAAAACAACATGATAAAGTACTTTTTTATGGTTTAAATTGTAGCTTGTTTATCTGGGCATCTTTGATTCAAATAAGAACTGAAGTAATTATTTTCGAAAAGGCCAGACATTACGCAACTTTTCTCTTGAGGTTTTCTAAACAGACGAAATGAGACACCATAAATAAATAAAATCCAATTACAACAATACAAAGTGTATCTAACGTACAGAATCAGACAACGAGACTAATCAGATATGAAATGTCGATATTTTACAAACATGACGGCGAAAACCTATTTGACAAAGACAGTTGACTTTTTTCATACACCATTCTATGACATAATTCATTTGATATATACAGAAAGTAAAATTACTGTTCAGGTTTAGAAGTTTATCTAGGATAAATCATCCAACTAAGCAAAGAATCTGAAAGGTGAGGGTAGATTTCCTAGAAAAACAGAGCACAGCAAACACAGCCAGAGCCATACATCGCAAGGTAGGTCCAGCTCATCTAAACTGAAGAACCTGTTGGCGACCGTTGATCACCAGCCACGCGTACATATGCTTACTTTTGCAATCAGTAAATATAAATACAAATAACAACACCGATATCCTTAGGACGGCAAGCACATTTTTATAATCTCGCCAGGCATACGTATGTTTTTGACAACAAAGAAAATGACGTCAGATGACCTTCAGCTTTTCCAAGTAGTAAAGAAAATAAAAGTACACATGCTAAACTTGAAAACGAAAGTCGCATTTGCATTGGTCAATAGCCTGGGTTCACGCCGTCTAAATGTTTGCGCGTAAACTTTTTCTTTTACTGAGGAGTCAATTTTCAGAGCTTTCTAAAGATTTGAAAACAGTTTGTCTTAAATTATTTAGATCCACATGCAGTTAAAGTGACGGATCTCTAAGTGAAAAGTGAGAAATTTAAAAAATGCCGACGTAAATTCAATTTTCAAAAGCAATACATTAACCCAATACTAGTATTGGTTTCGGAAACAAAACATTGTCCTTTGTTCATCAGATCTGTTTCAATAAAATAAAGTTTTAATCATGCGTTTCTACTGAATCATTGTCTAGATTAGACCATGTCTTAAAAAGTGAATACTAGTGAAATAACGTAATTATAAATACCAAAACATGGCGTTTCTCTTAATTGAAATAGATTGTTGTTGTTTTTTTTCAACCAAGATATGCATCTGTTTAAACAATGGTTCGACCCACCATGCAATATATAAATGAGAAACGAATGTATCAAATCATGTTGGTAGTAAACGTTTTTCGAAATAATATAGAAATTAATCTCAGCCCTTCATTAAATTACAGTTTAACTTTGTCATGAACAATTCTATAGACGAGTCAAGATATGACACATTGTTCTATATCTGACAGATAATAACAGCCAATAGCAGCAGGTCTGTAAGAAACTTTATTGTAATAGCTACGGCAATATTGATATGAACCCTAAGCATTGCACAGCCATGTTACAGCCATATCGATGCTAATGACTCCACGGCATATCACAACGACGACATTTTGTGTTTACGCATTATGTCGTTCTTTATACAGAGTGGGGGACAGAAATGTCGCCGAACGATAAGACAACAATACGGGGGCCCCGTTAACAGCATTTAAATATGAGTGTCCTTTTTTTCGCGTTGCAAATTTGTTCAGTTGTTACGGCAAGGATAACAGAATAACGAAACACAACGACTACAAATGCTGAAGTTCGTTGTTTTGATGTTGACGACATAGCGACAAAGTCGATCTCGAACTCCCTCCTTGGTTTTCTTCAAATGACACGTTTTGCCTACGATTAGCAGATATAAGCCAGAAATCTCAGTGTACTGCAATCTAGACTTATCAAATTAAAAACAAATACTTTAAAAACAAAGGAACCTATTTGACTATATCCGCATAAAATAAAATTCAAACTGGTCCGGACTTGCTGTATAAGAAAAGCATTTTGTACAGTTATCCAGTTTCTGCTTAATTATAGAGTTTTCAAGCATCACAAAATAGATTTCTTGAAAGCTCTCGGAAGAATGTGGCGGAGATATAGTTCTATTGATTAACGATTTTATGTTTGAACAACGGTGAAAATATTCAAAGAAATTGTTAAGGGAATTCAATAAATAATTCATTTTTTTAAAACAACAGGTTCGATGATTTAGAATATTTGAAGACATCTACTTGAAAGTTCAGGAATTCCTTACATACAAGGAGCTGAAATCGAATTGCACCAAAAAAAATCTGAAAGAGTTTATGTTACATTTTAGTGTTTATCTTAATATATATCTCTTTAATAGCGATGTAAAATATACTTTATACAGTTCAATGGCTTCATTTATCAATGTTACATTTTTTCCATACCATATCAATAGCTTCACTCTAAATTGAAAAACATAAGTTATCGTTTTAAAATGTTTAAAAATATTCAGTGCTGCTAGTATTTTATAATACTTAATCAAAATCTCATTATCTGTGAATATTATTGCTGCGTACGACAGTGTAATTTGAGAATTTCCAATTATTTTTGTCATTCGGGTTTCACATTAGCCATCCTTAATGAACAACAAAGATAAATATTTGATAAGAAAAGTCACACTTGGGCAATGTGAACGTTGATGGTAAAACACAACTAAATTACGAAGCAAACAAAAGCGGACTCGGCTTAAGGATGTACGAGCGATTTTTTCTAACGTTAAGAATTTTTTCATACCCTTAACATTAGTTTCTAAGACAAACAAGAGCAGAAAAAACATAGGTCACCGAACACGTTTAAATTTTATAGGGTATTTTCTTCACCCACTGTTTACTGATTTCTGAAATTTTGTAAAATTGAAAAAATGTTGGTACTTTATAAAACATATAATATCCCATTTAATCTTATAGGGATTTCAGGTCCTTCAGGTTAATATGAATATATGGTGATGTCAGTTATATATAAACATAAATGTCACTAACAAATCTCTTTAATTTTTACATGTTGACATAATTACCCCACCAACAATATTTTCAATGGAGAAACGTATTTAGATCTAAACAAAATTCTGACGTCAAGATTTTCAAAATATTTTGCAGCATTAATGACACACAAAAATGCTTTAAAATGGAAAGACAAAAAGTTGGGGTCACCGTGCATCTAAGAGATTTATTAAGAACAAACTGTTAAAAACTGGTGAATTTTGATATTTTTTGTTCTTTTTGTTTTAATTTATATTTTCTAGATAATATAAATGGCTATCTTGAAAACATTTATTTTATTTATAGCTTAACATTATATGTATCGGTCAGAAAAATATCAAAACCAAACCTGATCCGCTTTAATAGATATTTGAAATTACCTACCCCCACCCCAGTGTAAATCTTACGTCAATTTTAGGCAAATGCCAGCCAAATATAAGAGTGAAAATTTTTTTTCGCAAAAAGCATAATATATTTGGTTAAATGGTAGGTTATTAGCCATATTTTAATTATCTAGCATTAATTTTTGGCAACACTTTTGTTAGAAAGCAATATTCGAAGAAACATTTTTCAAAATGGCGGATATCCTGAAAAAAAAACCGCTCGTACATCCTTAAATGATTACGTTCAGGAGATATATTATAATAGCCTGGCACTGGTTTAAGACGCAGACGGGAATATCCTGTTCAAAATTATCTGTCGTCGTGAACGATACTCTCTGCCTTTATATATTAAAAAACAAATATATTATCAGTGCAAGAATCGCTCACGACTCTAAGTTGTCGCTTACAGCGGCTTGGGTTTCGTCGGCATAGGTAAAATCACCGAAACTGTAAGTCCGGTGTGCTAGATTGAACATATTCATGCAAAAATTGCTGATTGTGCACAAACAATCACGCTTTATCCCTAACGTGTGCAAAAGTAATGGGATAGTGTAAAATGAAAGTTATCCCATCCAGGTGAATCTCTTATACACACCATGGTAACAAAGGACCCAACATGTAAAACATAACACTGCTCGTGTAAATAATAGAAACTAAAAACTCTAACGAACTGTATATACTCACTTCCTTCGCAGAAAATACAGAAACGTTAGAAACAATATTTAAGGCCCGGGCCAGACGAAACATGCAAGAAGGCAAACATCAGTCAAAGGGAGCTCCAAAAAGGCGTACAATTTTGTGTCCAACTTAATGTATTAATCACAATTACATCCTTCGAATAAGAGGTGATCATCAAGCATGCAGTGTATCTCAAAAATAGCCGGGTCTTGGCAACCTTTTATAAATTTAATAGTTTACGTTTTATAATATAATCAAATACAATAATTAATTGGACATTGTCACGACACAATATTTGGCGAATTCTTTAATATTATCCCAAAGTGTCTTTAAACTACTATTAAATTTCAAAACAAAATCTCAATTACCTCAATAAACTCAGCGTTTTTGCAGTTAATGTGTATAGAAGCCACGCGAAATGGATTTATTGGCAACTATTGAGTATGTTCATTGAGGTCTTTAGCATAATTACAAGCTTTTGCAAATTTTATTTACTGAAAATAAATACAAAATAAGATGTTGCACGAGAAAAGTCCCATTTAGGAAATTACAATACTTAAGTAAATAATGTCTCATATAATTAAATGGTATGCATATATTAAATTAAAAACAGAGAGATATAAATCTTGAGGGGATGGTGTGGTATAAACATAGCCAACTTTATTTAAATGGAACTTGCTGTGAGAAAAGTTCGGATCAATGGAGCAAAAACGGTAATTATTCATATTGTAAAGTAGAATATTGTTAAATGCATGGATAACATCTGTCAACGTACCTGCAGAAACTATAATTTGTGGAGTGCAGAAACTGTGAAATGATATTGAATTGATATGTTTTTATTGTGAAATTCAGCAACGCTCCACGTTAACCATGTGCACCTATTGATTTCACCTTTACTTCCGGTAAATATCTGGAGTGAAGGTCAATTAACAGCTGATTAAAACTGTACATTTTGATTCGTGGATGAAAAATTCCACAGGTTTTCGAATGGAATAGATAATATTTTCTTAAGGGGTGTGCAGGTGCTCTGAGCTGTATTGTTAGACAGTATATTCCGTTGCAAGACTCCTGTGGAAATAGCTTATATCATAAACCTAAATCCCCTCGGTAGTGAAACTGCGGCAGAGTTCAACTACAAACCTGCCGACTCTGCCACTTTGATACGGTGTAATCACCCGTAAACGATTTACAGTCAACTCGTCCCCTAGTCAACTCGTCCCCAGTCAACTCGTCTTATTTTTTGTCATAGTTTCCTAGATTATGATTAATATAATTATGACGTAAAATATGTGTTCTGTAAAATATGTTCTACATTAAAAACATGAACATTTTACTTAAAAATTACATTTTGTTTTCTTTTATAAATACCCGATCGTATGTAAAAGTGCAGAGTGCATGCACGTTTCGTAGCTGAAAATGTTCATTGACTAATGCGGCCGTGTATTTTTTAAAGATACTTCTTGTTCTATTTACGCACTTCCTAGATATAATATTAAAGGCAAAGACATTTTAGGATTTTCGCGGATAAACAATTATTAAAGCGCTATACATCACCTGAAGTTGTATTTCAGTTGCCTCATTAGCGTGTCTTAATTCGACTTTTGAATACTCTTTAGCAAGTTCAATTTTTTCTGTATTCTTGAATATTTGTAGATCTTACATGTCATTAGACAAACAATTTTGAATTGTCAAGTCAATTAAACTTTCTCATCTGCGATGTAAACATTTGCCAGATTGAATTGATATTTCTTTCGCATCATTGCTACAAACCTATCCATAACAAGTCGAACAGTAAACAATGTTGATGTCATTACAGTACATCGGATTACATGTTCAAGGGCGCGACTCTCTTAACATGCAGATTATTTACATAACCAGACGTTCGAGTTATATCTTTTTTTTGCAGTTATACAAATAGACTATATCTGGAGTACGTTGTCATTCGTCGATGGCCTTTGTGTACCTATCGGTGAAAATGATTATATTATGAAAACATCTGTAAAAGTGCTGAAACAATTATCCCTGTTGATCTGTTACTATGCATCACTAACGGCATCGACCAATATAGAGACTGTGACATATCGGCAGCATCTCTTTCATTGAAAACAGAAAGCTTTAACATACTTTCTTGAGCTTCTTATAAAATAAGCAAAACAAAGTCAGCCTTGTCGAATTTTTAAAATTTTGCTTAATGCCTATAATGGTATGGTGCGAATGCAGTTTGGTATAGTACTAATGAGCTATATAAATGGAAAATCGTCCTTTGGACTGATTCTTGAAGATCAATATTAAATGAGAAATAAACAACACAGGTTTTACATTTGTCCCTACGATTAAATCGCTCCTTGACAGCAGATTTGACCATTTCTTATTAAGCGTTGTCGTTTTAGCTTTCTGAAACACTGTTTCACTCAACTATTGTCACCAGATATTGTTTAATTTTAGAAATTAATTTATGGTTAATGCATCTGCAGACTTTCTTGTTTATAAAACAGTATTTCATATGCGTTTCCAGAGTAGGCAAAACTCTGTTCCCATTTTATCGGGACGAAAGTTATATTTATTAGACACTTTAATTGCCTTCACTTGTCCAATTATAATTATAAGGACCACGCAGACTTACGTAAGTATTCCTACTGGATTCAATGACAAACGGCAATTATTTGCTTTTGGATAGCGTTTAAGTAGGAAAAATTATAATGATCTGAAATAAAATATGTTCTACATTAAAAACATGAACATTTTACTTAAAAACTACATTTTGTTTTCTTTTATAAATACCCGATCGTATGTAAAAGTGCAGAGTGCATGCACGTTTCGTAGCTTAAAATGTTCATTGACTAATGCGGCCGTGTATTTTTTTTTTAAGATACTTCTTGTTCTATTTACGCACTTCATTAAAGGCAAAGACATTTTAGGATTTTCGCGGATAAACAATTATTAAAGCGCTATACATCACTTGAAGTTGTATTTCAATTGCCTCATTAGCGTGTCTTAATTCGACTTTTGAATACTCTTTAGCCAGTTCAATTTTTTCTGTAAGCGTTGTCGTTTTAGCTTTCTGAAACACTGTTTCACTCAACTATTGTCACCAGATATTGTTTAATTTTAGAAATTAATTTATGGTTAATGCATCTGCAGACTTTCTTGTTTATAAAACAGTATTTCATATGCGTTTCCAGAGTAGGCAAAACTCTGTTACCATTTTATCGGGACGAAAGTTATATTTATTAGACACTTTAATTGCCTTCACTTGTCCAATTATAATTATAAGGACCACGCAGACTTACGTAAGTATTCCTACTGGATTCAATGACAAACGGCAATTATTTGCTTTTGGATAGCGTTTAAGTAGGAAAAATTATCACAAAAGGGGGAATTAATAGAAAAAGATCTGCTTGCTTAAATGAAAGGAAATGTAACGAAGAACTTGTGAAGAATCTTGGCTCGAAAATATTTGTGTGAAGGTGAACGTTAGAAGTACCTCCTCGATTAAAACATAATTGTATTTTTAATATAATGATTATAAATGATGTCTCATGATTCAATATTCAGTGTTAGAGTTTAATTAAGAAATAACAAGTTCCCAATCGTGGTTTATCGTAGAATGACCCGTGTTTTGAGTTTTTATGCGTAAGAATATATCACGAAGGCCGTGTTTGAGTTCTTATGCGTAAGAATATATCACGAAGGCCGTAGGCCGTGTTTGAGTTCTTATTCGTAGGCCTTCGTGATATGTTGTTTCGCCTAAGAACAAAAAACTCGGGTTATTCTACGATAAATCACACTTGAGAACTTGTTATTTCGATTCTAACACGACATACTAGTATCAACAGTGTTAGAAAAAATGGTAACTTTTTTTACGACCGTGCTACGCACCTGGATCGGATGACGTCATTGCACGCGCGTGGGTTATTGCAGAATAACCCGAGATAGATTTTGCTCTACATGTATGTAGGTTATTTGCTGGTCGTGTTAGAATTGTATGTAGATCTAATTTTTTCAACTGGCGAATGAATGAGTTATCAATTAGCCATCTTCGCTCATCCTTTAGCAGGAAACACATGAAAAGGTTACCTTTTTCTCATGGTTAATAAATATTAAAGAATACCTATAGATTTATTCCTTGCGTTTAGGTGATTTTTTGCAGTTTTACTCTAATTACATGTATTGCTTAATCAAACTGGACTTCGCTGCTTGCACTACAGACAAAATAATGTTTCGTTCACCATGAGTTTTGTTGCTAAATGTGAATAGCTGCACACCAAGGAATAGTATCATCAATATACATAATTATATAAGAATTTTCAAAATAAAAAATCTAAATTCCACACAAAATTGGAATTAATATTACTGTCAAAAGCTGCACAGTGCATACAAAATTATAAATAAAACATGTAATGTACATATTATATGAAGTAGGGCTGGATAGACCTTGCTAATCGGTATATTAAAGACACTGATTCTGGTATGCAAGGTATGTGGCCTATGGTCTGCGTATTGGCGGTAAGAGTCAATATATAAGACTGGACGATTGATAGACTTGCTTCTGTTTATCATATTAAGCTACTGTATAGCTACTGTGCAGTACATAGATTGCATGTGATATTTTTCACCTTTATAGCAAACCAGTTCTCACTTTTATAACGAGTTTAGAAAGCCTGATTAAATTGGTACTAAACAAACAAAGTGAAAAATACTTATTTTCTAATTAATCAAGCTTTAAAACAATTATAACTCACTATTGCTTAATTTAGAAAAAATAAATAAATAAAAGAAAATGCATTCAGGCACCTTTTTTTAAAAATAATGAATAATTTATGTATAAATAAATCATGTGTATTTTGAACAATGATATCAGTTTATTGCTGGATTTTATTCTGAAGGTCCATATTTTTTATCATTTATTTAAAATGCAACTGAGCGCTTCTTAATTTCTAATAAAATCCAGCAATATTCATTTTTTTTCTGTTTTTATCTTGTTACTTTGATAATAAGATCATAATTTATTAATAATTGAAAGAAAAAAAATGCTTGTCGTTTGTGTTATTGAGTTTTAAATAATTATTTCATTTTTCATTAAATAAAGGTGAGAGTTTTCTAAAATGTTGAGAATTGTCTTGATGTAAGAATTATAATTTAATTGGTCAGGATATGACTCGGCAAGAATGAGCAATAACAATTAGTTAAAATAATTTTGCGTTTAATCTGAAAAAAGCTGCATTGCAATCAGTGAAGTGTATAGCATTGGAAATAACCAATAATCTGTACATATCAATAAAATTTGTGATCCTATGACATGGACTACATGTCAAGTCTACAGGGGTTTTATGGACCCTTATCAGACTGGAACAGGCAGGATCCTGTTTATTTGGGATTAAAATGTCTGGCTTTTAGGCGGGGTGGGGGGGGGGGGGGGGGTCACTTATATAGGAGATTTTCTTTGCCTTTAGGCAAAAGCTGTCTTAAAACAATAGTGAGAAACTGAAAAGGAAAATGTATTACTTATAATGAACGGATTTACGATACCACAAAACACGTTGATCAGATCATCGAGAATTAGATAAAATTAGACTAAGATAAGCATAGATGCTTTAGAGAAAATAAAATTTCTATTAAAAAGTAAAACAAGGTAAATTATTAACAGATACAAGTTAATTATTTACATAATAAAGATAATTTAATCGCCTTTATAGTATGAGATAGCAGGTTTTGGAACAGACTGGTTCATCTCATATCTGAGTTGGAAAACAAGACAAACTTAAATATCAGAAAGTGCGATAAACATGTTATAACAGATTGTTGCGTGGTAAAATAATTGTTTCCTTATATCACAGTACTCATTGCAATAAAATATGACACGGCATTCATGTTCGTCATTATCACAGAATTATCATAGTCAGTCTTTATTTTGCAAACCCTCACATACCAACCAACTTCCATTCTATAAGGGGCTACCCCACAGCGAAACTAACTAAATGCAGACCTACATGGAAGAACCTATTTTCAGTATTATTCAGGTGTAAATTCCGATTTGACAAAGTTTATTACCTCCTAGAGGAACCAGTATCACTATTAATTCTATTAAACCACTCGGTAATGTAATTATCATAAACAATATGACTGTCGCCGCCTACGATTGAAATTGACAATGTCTGTTTACTATTTTCACTATCAAGCCAGTTAACCCACATCCTGTGAAAAGTCTGTATTATGTAACGATGGGTGTAGATGATGAACTTGACGGACGAATGTTTTTCATTTCGATTTAAACGCGGGAAAGCACTTTACGACCGTCGCTGAGCATTATGTGAATTCAAAACAGGAAATCAGCCATGCCATCGAAACATTGGCGGCATAATATTGTCTAGTAACGACAAATACGAAGCTCTACTGACAGTCAGTTATAAAGCGTAAAGATTTATGTCTAAATATAAATCATTTATTCAGTTGAAGTACATTTTATCGATTATACATTTCTATGAGAAGCACAAATACTCATTGCAACTACTTTAAACCTCAATATTCACCTCGTTAATAAAGTGCAAGGAACAGACTGATGCAATTATCATCAAAGTGTTCGTTAACAACTTCTGCCTTCAGCAGTTAATAGTAAATTTATTAAAACACGTTACATAATAATTGTAATTGTACATCGGTAGCATTTATTTTCTGCATTAGGTATTGAATCTAGTTTACACGTCTGATACAAAAAGCATCTAAATTCTCGCAGAAATCAAAGGATATATAAACGGCATATGATATCTATGCATTTGCTTTCGAAATCTTTAATGAATTTCAGAATATAATTTGTGTTTCAACGCGATTGAATTTATATGTACAAAATACATGTGTATATTTCTCCTTTTAACCATAGTTTAATATATTCTTGTTGCTTACATAAAAAGTGTATAAGCATGAGTTTTGTTGCCGATAACTTCACTTTCATCAAATTACCTCGTAACAATAACTTGATTTCTAGAAATTGAATAGGGTTTCGTACTTTTCTGCCAGTCTCCGGTACATAACCGATTTGCAAATACATTCTACACAGTTTTATTGTAGGAATATCAATCTATGTATTCAGGCTCTCTGTGTAAAAAAAAACAAATTAAAATCTAAAGTTGACGCTTCAACACGGACCCTGTCCATTGTCTAAAACACTGGTATTAAACAAATCTGTACATTAAGTGCGGTATTGCACGGAAATGAAACTGTTACAAGGAAGTTTTAACATAAGTTCTATTATATTTGTTACTAAATATACTGTAAACAGCACGACCTGAAAGACTGGCAGACGATATTTACAAAGTTTTGTCATAGATTGGTCAAGTACTCTTGTTTCATTACAAGTCTATCTGGTTCCATGACATATCAATCGCATTTCACAATCAAAGACAGCATGTTTTCTTCTAGTCACTATAGATGTGAAAGGCACTGGATACTTCTAAGATTTCTCCACTTTATCCCCATTAAATATGCTTTATTTTCAATCAAAACTACTTTGAATTGGTGTCAGACACTACAATGGGAAGGGGAACTAAATGCACACCTAGCTATGCGACCATTTCTATTGGCAATATAGAAAAGGAGTTTCTGAGCACCCAACAAATCGCACCACTGGTATGGAGGAAGTTCTTAAATGATATTTTCATGGTCACACATTAGAAAGCAATTAGATTCCTCGTTTCGGCCATAAATTATTTCTACAAAAGCATAAAATTCACTACAGGTATCAATAAAGACATGGCTATTTTTAGACTCAAACATCTACAAGAAAATAGACAGAGCCTTAACCACGCTTTATACTAAACCAACCGACACACACATGTACCTACATTATAACTCATACCACCCCGCGCATCGGAAAAAAAAACGTACCATATAGCCAGCCAGTATGCTTTAGAAGAATATGCTGCACCGTCGAATTGTTCTAAAACTGCACCGTCAAACGTTTGGAAAAGTTAGTGTCAAAAGGATACGCATCAAGACTACTAACTAACAGAGCAGATAAACTGTCTTAAACACAACATATAAAAGACAGCTCACATCACAATACCTTTAATTACAATTTACAACCCGCACAACCTTCCAGCCAATAACACTGTTAAGAAATACAGACATCTCAGCAAGAAGGATAACAAATTCAAAGACTGCAAAATCATCACCATTTACCGTAGAGCAAAAAAAACCCCATAAAAACAACAACAACGTTAACAAAAACACTACGACAATACCGAGTTAATTTCAAGGTAAATTTCGAAACGGGACACAAGGTACTGGCATCGGCAATCTGACTAAAGTACTTGATCTTCTAAACGAAGATCTGAAAACGACCCATTCACATTCGTCTTCTGTATAGTTTGGATTTTCAATATTGCTATTTTTATTTTCTCAAATCTATTTTTGTTTGAACCAATCAGACAACTTGTTCGCATGCCAAAGAGTAAGAAAAATTGGTAGTTAATCCAGGGTTCGAACCTGGGACCTCTCGTTTACAGAGCAAGTGCCCTACCGACTGAGCTAACCGGCTATCTGAAATCTTTCGACATAAAAATTGTTGATATCAAAACCCAAGGCTTTATAAAGCTTACAGAATGCTGTAAGGTAGCTTTTGATTGGTTAGCGGAAGGGTTGTCAGAACGAGGCCATCAATAGCTCGTTGTCAGATCCTATTTGTAGCGTAATAAGATGTACTTTAGTCAGATTGCTGGCGTCGGTACCCAGTCATCAAAATTGTATTGCGTACCGCTATATTTCAAGACAAAAAAGAGCTTAAAAGCGAACCGCTTTATTTCAAGACAAAAAAGAGTTTAAAAGCACAAATACTGGACATACTTTTGCAAAACAGTAAGTGTGATATATCTAATTACTTGCAGAAAGTGCAGAATACAATATGTAGGACAAATGGGTAAAAACTTATAAATAAGAGAATGCGCGGAAGAAGTATACACAGATTTATTGAAAACTAAATACCACACGGTCTAAATTTAATAATAAAATCTTGAACCAACACATAAACTCCAAACAATCCAACAAAGAGATAGTCTACATCTGTTACATTCTGACAAATGTTACGCTAGGAGGAGATCCCTTAAGAGACATACGAAATCTTCGCATGTAACACCCTTATGAATTTACAATACTAATAGATTCTGATTCCACTCTCACGGTTAAGTGTTTAATATTCGAATAAAATGTTCTTCCTTTTACATTCTTAATCTTAATCTTACTACACGGCGATGTTTGGATTGTCTAAAGATCATCACTGCGTATATTGAATAAGTGATAATGTGAATTAAAATAAATGATGATCAAAACGATCAATTTTATAAAAAAGTGAAAATCTAAGTTTGGCTAAGTACGTAATTGAAAGTTTAAAGTTCCATAAGTCTTTTTTTTATTTTAAGAAACAAATAAAGCTACATATGATATGCATAAGTACATGAATAAAGATAAAGATAATATGCATTAGTACATGAATAAAGATACAGATAATATGCATTAGTACATGGTTATAAAACACTACTTTCAATATTACATATGCACTGATACATTTGTATACGTATCATATTCACAAAACTTTAGTTACCACGGAACATACATTTTAGTTTAAAACAGATAAAGCTGATACTTTATTGTATCTAAAGTACTACATGAAACTTTTGAAAGACATAAACGTGTACACTTTTAATACTCTTTCACGTATAAACAAATAACCGTTTCTTTTTGTCATTTCTAACACATGTATAAAGTATAAAACAGAGGTGAAATCGTGTCTCTATATAGGAATAAAGCACTTAAGTGGAAGCATTATCTGTAACAGGCCATGGACATTTGACACTGATTAAATCAGTCATTACCAGAGCAAAAGGGAAGTAATATAAATACTTTTATTGGATCAGTAATTTAATAATACTTCCGATAACCACAATTCTTATTACATTGATGCACGAATAGCAAGGATCTTTGGTCTGACAGCAAGGCATGAATTTGTTGAGGCAGTTACCTCAATCGATATGACAATTCTAAAATACAAGGATAAATATTCAACAGGAAAAGAAATGTTTCAGGAGCTCATTCTTCTGAAGGTGAATCGCTAATATGTGCAATGACAACATAAGGCTTGACATTAAAATACAATTGAAACCTTAGATAAACACAAACGCATGTATTTATTGCCTTTGCAGGCAGAGAACAGAGCATCAAGAAAAATACCATTACCATTACCGTTGAGGAAAGTGAAACATTCATCTAAAAAAGGTTTGAGCGCCAAACATACAGTCTATTTTCGACGCCATATTTAGAAAAATAACTACATCTTCATCCCAGCAGTATACTTTAATATATTAGTAACAACTAAAGTATGTTCGATCACGCGCATGTGCAGAAACACTTCCTGTTTGTTATTATTCTATACATTAGACCAATTTAACCTTAATAAGCTCCAATTGTTCGCGAATGTTTGAAAGTTAAATCGTTCACTAATAGACATGTTATAGCAAGAAACCAATAATTACATTTATAAATGATTCAGGATTGTGACTACTTCTGGCCAGCAATTTGTATGATTCAATTCATTGCATAAACGACCAAGTCTAATGCGATAACGATATTAAAAGAGTGCTGTTGTCGTATATTTATCAGCCATCTATTGAAAGACGTATTTTCCAGACACAGGGTCGGCGACTGATGATTATCTTTTTTCTGTTGAATATGTATTATAAACTAGTTTTATTGCAAAGAGAATTTATTTTGCAAACATATGGAAGACACGATTCATTGATAGTTATTCAGAATCAATGTTATGTGTAGAAACAAATGCATTTGTTACTTGAAATATTGATAAATTTAGGAATCTGAATCTTATGATCAGACGACAATTTAAGAAAAGCAGGAAATGGTTTTCATCAATTTACTAAAAGCTCAGCGGAATAAAGGACAATTTCGGAAACTGCAAACTGCGTTAAGTTAAAATCAATGCACTTATTGTTATCAAAAATCTCCTCCGCCAAAGAAGTCTTGCAGATTTTCTATAAATTGAAATATAATAATGAAAAAAAAAATGAATTGATATAATTTGAACTACACAGAAGGAACATTTAAAGGAGCGAATGCATATTATATTTTCAAAGCAAACGAGTCTCTACCAAAATATCGCACAATATCCATTATAGCTTGCTTACCTCGCTGGTATGGTTAAAATCATTACAGACAGTAACAAGAAATATCTTTAAAAATGATGGTCGGCGAATTGTAATAAGGAAAGAAGTTTATGAACTTTTCATCTAACATTCATCTTTCATCTAACATTTTTCAAATTGCAAAACTAAACACCGCACTTTAACAATTTAAATGGTTCTCTTTTAATTTTTCGCAAAGGTTTCGTAGGGCTGCAATTTTGTTTCGTTTATCCTTAGACGAATAATTTCAGCAATAGTTTGATGAAGATTCATAAAGCGGTTCATGAGAAGAGGTCATTAAACGTGTTTATATTTTTAGCTAAATTGGTCCCTATCCGCTTTTGTAACAAAATAGCAGGAGATCTTACGATATTGTTACACATCGAGTTTGATAAAAATCCATTACATAAAAGGCATATCTACTTTTAGCTATAGTTGTCCCTAATAGGGCCCAAGTTCCTATATAAATAAATTTGGAAGAGGACCTTATAATGATGCTCCAGACCAAGTATGACAAAGATCCACCAAGCTGTTCATGAGACGCTGTATAAAGGCATTTCTAGTTTTAGCTCTAGCAGCCCCTAAAAGGGGTTAAATGTCCCAGGGCCAGCTGAACAAAGTTGGCTGCGGGCCTAATAAAGATGCTACAAATCAAGTTTGATTAGAATACATGAGAAAAAATCAATTAAAGGATTTTTTATTTATTATTTTTATTTATTTCTAAAATAGGCCAACTGATCCCGATTTAACAAATGCATATTCGCTATTCATGAATCTTTCAACAATGACGTCACACCTATAAAAAAGTGAAGGTCAAGCAAAACATACAATTGTAATTATTTCAATATTTCTGTTTCATAAGCAAAGTTTGACCGTAGTCTTATCACATAGATAAACTGTATGCAGCGTACCTTCATTTCAGTGTAATGAGATTCAGTCATTATATAGCATATATATAATAAAACAGATTTCAACTGAGTTCAATATTTGCATACCATACTAAAGAAAAATATTCATATATAATAAATCAGTTAAATAATTTATAACAAATATATCAAAGCAAACAAGTACTCATTTTAATATGCAATATGAATAAGTCACAAAAGCAAGAAACCTTTTCATATACAGACGACAATTGTAACAAGGAAAATCTTTTAAAAAGCACTTCTCTACATAAAAGACTCTTATCACACCCTTATTCATGTGATACGCAGACCGTATTCAGCTCTTTTTTTAATTTGATATATGTTGGTATTTGAACAGGTTTTTATCATATTTATTAAACTGACTTATTATTTTGAGATATATCAATATTCTTGCTAAATATACTGAGCCAAAGTTAGCTTTAAAACTGTGAACAGCGTCGTTTAGGATAAACGCTTTGTCTACATTTCACTCAGCGTAGCACAATCAACAGAGTGAAAGAAATTGACACTCTCGTCCAATCAGGCAGAGTGTTGCATAAATCTTCCATTTTGATAAATTATCTATAATGCGTTATCAAGCAGTTTGATTTGCAAACTGAAGTCACATGGCATAGGTAACGAAAACGAATTTAGACGGCGTCGCCGAAAAATTAGAATATGTTTGGAGCATTTGTATCGTCTATAATTAAGAAATTACATTTTGTCTCATTAGATTTGATATTGATTACGATTTAATGATAGAGCAAAAGTATACCGCATTCGTTACTATGTCAAATTATTATCTTTAAACAATCTGAGCCTTTTTATCACGAAAATATTATATTTCTTCAAGTTTTTCAGTAGTTTATTGAAATAAATGTACAGAACTACACTCAGAAAGAGAAGTGTATGGATTACAAATAAACAAAAATTATACAAAATACCCCAAAGATACATGTACATACTTATATCACCAAGTATGTATCTATTTAAACATTCATAACTTAGACAGTATTGACATCAAGTTGTTGCGCGAGATGCTGCACGTTGCACGTGGTATTTTGCGGATAAATAGGCATATTTTGGTCAAAACCATAAAAATGACATGATTTGAAAAGAAAAGGAACACACATAAATACCAGATTTACATATTTACTCGTGGCTACCCTATTCCCGAAAATATTGCATCTGGTGTTCACTCGTTGAAAGACATTTCATTCTTACACTGAAACAAACACATATTCTAATATTCTCAATGTAATTGAATTGATAATCTGAGTGCAACGACACGAAGACAATGACTTTGTACGTAAGTAGCAGGATTATGTAAATAAAGGTTGCTTTTATTTGTGTTGTTACTACATCAAGTTTTACTGTATGTTTGCTCAAATGAATATCACAATTAATTGATCCAAGGTTGGCACACAACCATGTTTAAGCTCCGATTTTAATGTTCAATTTTCTGCTATTTGCATAATCTTCTTTAATGCTTCAGATTTAAATAAGGGTGGGTGAAGTGGGTCCAGATGTGTATTGTGTAATGCGGTCATTACGACCTGATAATTGCATTTACTAATAGAATATTCTAAAGCAAGAGAAAAGTATGAGACGCAGACTTAGTACTTAATTTGCACAACTAGGGTAAAATAGCCACCATGTTTAGATAGAGGATAATTGTTGGTTTCGGTGTAATATCACGTTATAATTTCACCGAGTGGGCACCAAAAGTGATATTTTCACGAGTGGCGCAGCCACGAGTGAAAATAACAATTTTTGGTGTTCACGAGTGAAATTATCGTGATATTACATTGATACCAACAATTTTTCTGTTTATTTTATGTCTAAAACTCTACTTTTGTTGTGTTTATTTCAATAAAATGTCGAAATTTGCGGGAAATTTTATCAGGAAGCATCGCAAAGATGACGTCATTTCAACGACGTCATCGTCATCTTGTTTCCGGCTTTCAGTACGCTCGGTAAACTTTTTGACGTTAATCCGGGTATCAGATTTGATAATTTTCACTGAGTGGCCAGTGAGTTTATCAGAATATAATTCACCGTTATATTTCGATAAACCACCGAAAAACATAAAATAAAAAAGAATAATTCTTTAAAAATGCAAGGGCACATAGAGTTGAATGAAATCGATCTTTCAAAAAAGAAAAAAAAAACGTGTGCAGGGCGGATTACCACAAATCAGCTGTTACAAAAGTCACAAAGACATGAATTTTGCCAGACACATACACTAATTAAAATAATGGATTAAGGTAGAAGACCTTAAATAACAGTCGGCATTCTTCGTATGCGATTTCGGCATTCTCCGGTTGTGGTTAGAAGGTATCAAATTCCTCCGTTACTATTTTCTATGTAAAAATAACAATGTATAACATGTTTTATCAGCATTCACAGCCTTTCAATTCTTGCGAGACTACCTTTGTCTTGAAGATTTATGCAATCAAAAAGTAGCAAACAAATATGAAGTTGACCGTAATGCAATAAAATAATGGTCACCTGACGGAGGCTTGTGATGGAAACGCTAATATTGCGTAGCCAGACCTCCGGAAATTTCTGCTTTCGCATTCATTTTACTAAACAGCTTCGACATAAACTTGTGTACGATGCCTCTTAAAAATGTACTGTAGATCATTGAAAGTCGACGAAACATCAATGGGTGGCTTAAAGTCAAAGATTTAAACAAGAGTTATATGTATACCATGTGGAATATGTGGGATATATGGAATTAAAACCTACACGCTGTATGATGCATAATGAGTAAGAATTGACTCAAGTTTAACTTGGAAATGGACCAGTAGGTGAATAACCTTGTGCGTAGGCAAAGATATTTTATCGACTTAAATCTATTCATCAAGATTACAAAACATTCTTTATCAAGTTTAGCGGGGCTTTTGTGCAATTCGAAGTACTTCTTCTAATTAAAAACATTGATGTCAACGTTGACAATTCATATGTTACAAACGTATAAGTACACAGATGAGAACATGTTTAAAATTGCTGACAATTACTCAAAAGGTACAACTAGTTACAATGTAAAGGAAGAAGTTAAATGTAAAAATTATGATGTCATTAGAATACAATTTCATTCTATTTCCTTGGTTTCGCTGTTTCTCATCAGTATTCAGATAACATGTGCATATAAACGAAATATTTAACCAGAGATTTACTTTAAATCAATACCCATTCTATGAGACAGCGCAGTTAGTTTTGTCCGCTGTATTGCAGATTTCCTGACATTTCAAGCCCAATTAACCTTTTGTCAGCAGATGCGCACAGTCGTCTGGTTCTAATTTCCAATCTATACGTTCTTCGGAATCTTTTTGTGCTACGTCATTAAGTCGTGTATATCCGCCTAAAAATCACACATACCTGTTTGAAAAACACTCAAATTGTTACTCCCAAACATTTAATTGGATCTCTGTCTGATATTTTTTACATTTGATTTATTGCAATTTGAGATACCGCTGATTAAACTGTAGTTGTATTTTGATGGTTACATTTGCAATTCTCCCTCTTGGAATATTTTAGTATATGTTAATACACCTTGTCAGGCAGCACTAACATGTAATTTTCAGCTATATCTAAGCATACCGCTTTAATGTTCTTAGCTTAATAATCATATTCAAAGGCTCCTAATAAACATTATTATTTCCTATGTAATTGTCAAAGATTTGTATGTTGATAGGCATAGTAGAAAGTATAACTCAATCCATTGTTTTTTATTTCCTTACTTAATATTCTATATTGAAAGTAGTGCTTTTCTTACCGTGTTCCGTTTGGACAATCGTGACTTTTTATTTAATACTAAAACGCAATGCATGATGGTACGATGACGAAAACGCGATGGCGTGATGGCACGATGATGAAACAACGATGGTACGATGGTGAAAATGCGATGGCACACGATGATGAAACCGCGATGGTGCGATGGTAAGATGGTGAAATGTCCATGTAATATCGCGTTTTCATCATCGTACCATCGCATTTTCACCATCGTATCATCGTACCATCGCGTTTTCAACATCGTACCATCGCGTTTTCATCATCGTGTCATCGCGTTTTCAACATCGTACCATCGCGTTTTCATCATCGTACCATCGCGTTTTCACCATCGTGTCATCGCGTTTTCATCATCGTACCATCGCGTTATCACCATCGTACCATTGCGTTATCACCATCGTACCATCGCATTTTCACCATCGTACCATCGCCTTCCGGTGGTCATGCGCAGTGGTACAGTATATGTGTCAGTAAAATACAGGCTTGATACAATCTCATTTTCACATTGCACTATGTACCTTCTACATCCTAACAAGAATAAGCTGAGTTTGAATAATACCATGTGACTATTACACCCAGCTTTTTATTTACTTTCATGCATACATAAAATACAAAGGACGTGGCCTTGAAGATTTTACAGTTTTAATGAACTGAGCACTGAACATTTTGTAAAACATTTTGTAAAACAGTAGAATCTAAATGGTAAATTTCGTCTCACAAAATACATTGAGATACATTCATTTATTGTTGACAAAATACAAATGTACGGGACTACGCATTTCTAACCGGAAGGCGATGGTACGATTGTGAAAACGCGATGGTACGATGGTGAAACCACGATGGTACGATGACGATATATGGTGAAACCACGATGGTACGATGACGATAACGCGATGGCACGATGGTGAAAACGCGATGGTACGATGGTGAAACCACGATGGTACGATGACGATAACGCGATAGCACGATAGTGAAAACGCGATGGTACGATGGTGAAAACGCGATGGCACGATGGTACGATGATGAAAACGCGATGGCTAGATGGTGCGATGGTGTAAACGCGATGGTACGATGATGAAAACGCGATATTACATCGACATTTCACCATCGTACCATCGCACCATCGCGATTTCATCATCGTGCCATCGCGTTTTCACCATCGTACCATCGTTGTTTCATCATCGTGCCATCGCGCCATCGCGTTTTCGTCATCGTACCATCGTGCATCGCGGTTTAGTATTAAATAAAATGTCACGATTGTCCAAACGGAACACCGTATTTTCTAGACATTTTATTATGCATAATATCTATTTAAACAGCTGCTTTATCTGGTTTTGATATACAACCAAAACCCTATAGAACTTTACAGGTAAATAATACAAGTACATAAAAAATATATCGCTATTGACTATTCAACTTAAGTGTACGCAATCATTTGCTCTAAAATACTGATTGGATAATACTTTAAGAACATAGTTAGTATAGGGATATTATACATGATACGCATTTACATTAGCATAATTTTTGTTTAAATCTGTGACTGTTACTCACCCATTGATGTTTCGTCGACTTTCAATGATCCACAGTACATTTTGAAGAGGCATCGTACACAAATCAATGCCCATTTCTACAGAATGTCATTGCAGAATATGTAAACGACTTGTCGATATTTGAAAAGAAAATCTATACCCGAAACACTGGCGCCAGATCAGAAAGAAAATGCCTCTGTACATGTTATACCCTACCCCTAGGTATTCTATAAGAACCATGGTCATGAACGGAAAAGTGCACTAACCCGTTTCAATCGTACATTTCTCAACTTAAACGCGCAGTTCGGTGAATGGGTACCTAGTATATTGAACAAGCGATAATTTATCTTCCATCGTGCACCAGTCACATTGTCTCAATATTCCATATTACTGAGATTATCAACATATTTTATGCTTTCGTCAACGTTACAGAAAAAACTTGCTTGAACTTCCCTAATGAACATCCGGTCTAGAGGTCACGGCAGTGCGCACATGTTTGGCGAAACGTAAACAAACAAAAACAGATTTTAAAAAAATCACAATTTTACACTAAAACTCGAAATGATGAATGAAATTCATCTTTTATATGATATTTAATTTGAAATCGTACATTGGCCTGCATCTGTTCTGTATATTTTATTCATTTTGCACATTTTGCTGCATTTTCACATTTTAGCGAACACGTGTAGTAAAATGACGATTGACATACATTTTTACAACAGCCAATCAGAATGGTTTTGTAATCTAGAACGGAACTTCACCAGGGAAGTTCAAGCAAGTTTTTTGTGTAATGTTGAAATTACTATAAACTACGCGTTGTTTTTCTAAGATAAGATGTATTGAAAAATGTGACCGGTACACAATGGAACATAAAATACCACTTGTTTGATATCCATAGTACACATTTACCCCACTGCGTGTTTTAGGTATGAAATGCGCGATTGAAACGGGTTAGTATATTTTCCCGTTCACGACCATGGTTCTTATAGAATACCTAGGGGTAGGATATATAACATGTGCAGAGGCATTTTCTTTCTGATCTGGCGCCAGTGACCCGAAAATACCCTCATACCGCTAGTACTAGTAGTTTGCCGAGTCCATTATTGCTAGATGATACAGTCTAATGACATCACTATGTCCTAGAAATTAGTGTTACAAGCCCGTTTAATTTCAGCAATTATACAAATGAATTGATGTAATGTAACCAAGAAAAAATAATTGTATACTAGTAGTGAGACAGATACAAGAGAAGCCAGTGAGAAATAGGATATGAACATTTTTTGTTTGATGAAGAACACACATGTACAACATAAATCGTTTAAATCTGTAAAATGTTCATTTTTCCTGTGTTATATTCTGTAACATGACAAAATTATGTCGTCAACAAACTGTTGCTTATTTTGTTTGGTGAAACATAAATTAAAATTTATACAAAGATCATTCGAAAGCATAGAACGCAACCAAAGTAAATAATAGCAGATTATGAAATGTGCAACACCTCTCACGCCCACTAGAACCGGCTAAAGTGGAATAGCATTATAGGAAAATTTGATGGACCAAAGGACCAAAATATAACAACATTGAGTCCACGTAAAGAGAAACCTCTTCCACCCGCCATACAACACTTAAAGGCTGCTGTTGAAATACGAGTAGTAAATAAAATATATTAGATCATCTTTTGGAAGCACAGAATGCAACCAATTTTACATCAGTTAAACGCAAAAACTGTCTCACTTCTTTTTATTTGATATACACATTCTTTACAACATAAGTTTGTCATTTTGACTTGATCAGACTTGTTTCATCTGCAGGAGCACACTTAGGTACACAATATTATTCTATTTGTGAGCGAAAGGCAAGTATCTTACGTTTTGTTTTGCGAAGTTAGTTGTAACGCAATTACAACTTACTGCCAACTCCAACGTTATAGGCAAATACATTATTCTGAATCTCTGTGTTCTGAATCATAGTCATCCCGTTGGTATCTGTTTCTCTACAAACAAAACAGCATTTTAACATAGTGTTGTAATGGGAATGTAAACGTGTGTTCGTGCCATTTTAATATATATGCACGTTGTGACAAGTAAACATGTTCCGACCCTGTAACAGAAAGCAAGTATGAGACATTTAAGTAAGTTTTATTGCACGTTTTTTGGATGCTTTGGCTTCCGGGAGATCTACCCTTACTTTTTATTCGTTATTATAATAGCGTTTACGCACGTTTATATTCTGTCATTTTATTTGCACAAGAGTCTGGGAAGCTATAACAGACTCTGAACCAACCAATCCATTGGGATGGTGCACCTAGTGTAAAATGAAAACCATGCGTTATCCAGAAAATGACTGAGTACGAATAAAGAAAATTAAAACCATACAAATACGATTGTCCTGTGTTAAACACTACGGCAATTTCTGTAGCATAACATTACATTGCGATGGACATCAAATTGTAGTAAAACATCAGAACTGTACGTACTAGAACCTCTTCTATTGATGATTTTGAAGTTCATGATAATTTGCGCGTATTTTCCTGCTCCGCAATTGAACAACATTAAAACCCGTACCGTCCCGTACTTACATGAATATATCATTTTTCAATAAATCTGTATTTATCATAGAGAATTAAAGACATGTTTGTATGTTCGTATGAGATGGGTGCAATTTATTCTGTTGGTTAATGTTAACAAAATGTGTTTCTTTCACAAGGAAGTACTTAAAAGTATAAAAACTACAGAATTATTTCGTTACCATTTCACTTTATTCAAGTTTTCCCAACAGAGCAGACGAAAAGGAATAAAACACAAACAAAGCCAATCACAACAATGTAACGATGAACTAAAGAAAAGAATAAGAGAATGAAATTGAATGCAAGTCAGAACAAAGTTTGATGAAAGTCTTTTATCTCCATAACATTTCTATATTGTCCGAGGCACGAACATTGCTGACAGTACTGAATGGAATATAGGCTTTTATCAATACATTATCCAATGTTTATATGACAAATGACATTTAGCTGTTATATATCTAAGATATCGATCACATGCTATATGCAAAATGAGAAACTGATGTCACAGAAACTCGGAAGCACGAACTGTAAAAAGGAAAATAGGAAGAAAACAACAATAAGTATTTAAGCAAGTTACTTTGAAAGTGCAAAAGCCTGAAAAATATTAAAACAGATTATATGAAAAATGAACGGAGGAAAGTCGAAAATATTTCTGAATTTTTCCCGTTTTCCGCTTGTCTCTAATCCAAGCTACATTTGTTTGATACGCCGTCAAACTTGGCCAAAAACGGCAAGAATCGACTAAAGCATAGACCTCAATATAAGATAGTTGGTTACAGAAACCTCATTATAGACCGGCAGCTATACTGAATTCTTAAAGGTTTATAAATAAACGTAATGTTCTGTGCCAACCTGTGTGTCCATGAAGCCTTTGATCTGACACCTTAATATTGTATTAAATATACTAGGTAGTAAAAGAAACCAGATGATATCGTAGCATTAATTGCTTTTATTGAAAATCTTATTCAGTATCATGAATATTTTTTTTCTAAAATGATATCAGTTTATTTATATTATAAAGGATATTACGTCATTTTCACTGTTTCTCCAAGGTTTTCAGCATATCCCTGTTTTAGTTGGAAGCGGACACGTATGAAATTAATATATTTTTAAAAGATTAAAAAAAATCCTTTCCTTAATTCTTTTTAAAGGTAGCATTCTCATTAATAAGCCGAGACCCTAGGGAACACAGAGTCCTGAAATATTCATTATATGGATATAAAGCTCACATAAGGCACAGTCAAAGGATTGATGGATATGGATATTTTTGTTACAACTAGTAACTAATCTCAATGAAAATAAGGACATCAATCAAGGTGATATACTTCCGTTCCAGTCTCCTGAAATAAACCCTTAGCAGTGTATGCATGTGTGTCAGACAGGTGCACAGGAAAAAATATAGTTAAAGTAAAACAAAGAAACTACAAAGGCAAATCAAAGACATTAATATATACAGTGGGACACAGACACTTGCGGCTGATTCCACAATTTGATAGTGCTTACAATCAGGTTGAAATCAGACGAATATAGTAGTGTACATAGACACATCATCTCTGTTACAATTATAATTAAGTGAAATCCTCGATATATTCTCGAGTTTCTACAATTGCGATATTTATATATTCTTAAAAAAGATTACCGTGTGACATTATCATAAATTTATATCTTACTACTGTGAATTGAGAAAATATTTCCAAACGCCCTGACTGCTACTTTTATGAGACTGTTTACTCCCTTATTGAATAGTAATACATGTAAATAATTTTTTGCACTTCCGTGAAAATTGATCAATCGTTTGCCTACCAACCATAAATTTGAAAAATCTATTAACTGCGCTCTGGTAACTAGAAACATTTTACAAATAACAACTGTACTTTGAAATCTCGAGAAGACAGTTAACTTTAACAATGAAATACGCGTCGACGCTATATTGTGTTTGAATGCAATAAGGAACATCCTACTGAGCCTTAATCTGGAAACGTTGAGACTTAAGTCAAACCTTTGAATCTTTGCAGAAACTATCGACTTTGGCATAGATAGAGTAAAGCAAATTAGAGAGCGGCGTTAAGCATGTCTGTGCATCAAATGCCGTATAACACACAAGAAATTATTCAAGCCGTCTTTGTTGCATTTGCACTAACAAATTATGCAAAACAAGAAAATAAGATTCAGTCTGTAATGCTTCCGTCCGTTGTTCAAAGAAACACGAAATGAAATTGTATAGTCCAAAAAGAAATAGTCGCAATAAATTGTAGAGGGATCAATAAAAAATGTGAATCGTGCTTTACGATGTTTGTAATTTAAATAACAACGGTAAATCTCATAAATGCAGACTCCATGTTCTTTCAAAATAACATTCAATGCGGAATTTGTGTTTGGATATATTCGAAATTGCTGACTATCATTCAGCTGACCTTAACAGAAGTTGCTGACTGCAAATATTGACTATCGCTTTACGAGACAATCGTTTAATTCAATTAAGAAAAGTAGTCGGTTCACAGGTACTTCTGCTATGCAGAATAGGTAGGGGGAAAACTGTGTGCAAGGCACTGTACATAGTTTGACTCCTGCTTTTCCTCCTTGTTTGCAATTACGCAAAACATATAATGAAGGGAAGGCCGTGCACTTTTTAGGGAGAAAAAGGGAAAGACATAATAAATTTGGTACCGAGTCAGCACTAATTCTATTTGGACTCAATGTATTACACATACACAGTTATTTCTAGTAATCTCGAATAAGTAATATCAACTCCTTCTTCATAATACATTCCTTTAATATTAAAAGCACTTACGACAGTACAGTTTTGAAATATCTTAACATACAACGAACGAACCTTACAACTGCTACGAACGTAGTCAGTCTAGCACACGGTTAATATCGTATAATGCATAATAATATTTACACACTATCGCTGAATACGAAACAATAACACTTAAGCGTGAAATGGAAACCTTATCTTAATAGGTCGCGATTTTATTTCATATCAATGGTCATCAGGAAACTAATGGAAATGTGAATACCTAAGCAAGATCGGCAATTCAGTTATACCTCCATTAAGTATATGTAAATGAATAACACTAAAAAAAGTTTTAGTTTAGTTCTTACATTAGGAAATTCGAACTAAATCATCGAAAAAAAAAAAAAAAAAAGATTTATAAGTACAAGACATGCATAGACTTGTCTTAGACAACGCTTTGCAAACTTATAAGACTGCACAATTTCTAGCAATCGATACATATATGCCCTTTGCAAAAGTCTTTGCCATTCTTTCATGGAACGTTGACGTACATCAGCTTTGTCAGGTCATTTTAATAGAATACATAAACATGCAAAAGAAATTTATGTTGATATGTTTATAATTTAATTTCACACATGCGGTTAGAATCTAACACATTTGTTTAAACGGAAACTGTAGTATATCACGTATTGTCCAAAATGTGCTGATTTTCTGGTTATGAAACAACTCTCCTCATAAACGGGAACGATAGAAAATGTAATAATTCCTTAGCAACATACTTACTTGTAAAAAGTTCGTTGCCAACTGACTTTCCATCTTATAGGACTTTTTTGGCACTAAGTTTAAATGAAATGTTACCAAGGGTTGATATTATAACAGCCTTCACTGTTTTTTATAGACATGTTCCAAAAACCAGAGCCTCATTACACGTCCCTTCTTGGATGTTGTTATGCCTTCAACATTTAAGTTAAGTCTAAATGCTGCCTCTGAAGCGAGAAACAGATAGGAAGTATGCAAACTCTACTTTATTCTATTATGACATCACAAAATAGTTGTCACTGACTGAACCAAGCATTGCACTAGTGCCTAATTGCAACTTGACATGCTTGACCTTAGCTAAGTTGGCAGTAATGGGTTTTCGTCATACAGACGACGGTATTTAACATTATGAAGTAATCACGACTATATAATTAGGTCAACATTTACATTCAGGGATAATTACAAAAATGAAAAGTGTCTTTGTGTTGACTTTCGTGGTTCATTTCTTTATTTGATAATGGAAAATTGTTTTGTTTTTTCTCAGAAAATAATTAAGTAAGCTTATAAGATAGACAACAATTATGTGATTTAATATTGGCCTTATAATTTGGCCTTTAACAGTCCAGTTGGCCTGACCCAAACGGCCTCGGCCAAAACAACACTCCACGGCCAAGTAACGTACCCAATGTAAAATTACCTAATCATAAACATTATATTATAAGCCGTTTCCTGAAAAATGTCAAAAGAATTACTTCATTCATCTTATCCTGAATGTTTGGAAGGAGGATTTTCAAAAACTACTATAACATGTAGTGAAAAGGTAAAAACATTACAACGCGCTGATTCTAACATTCGTGCTGTTATTTACAGGATAATAAGTAACACTTTCATCCCACTGTAGTCCCTGTTTTAAATATTTTTGTTTCAACGATGTTCATGCGAATTCAATCAAAGAAGGTGCACGTGATAAATGGGAAATTCGTCCGATCAGCCAGATTGTATTGATAAAATAAATCGTGTTGCATAAGTGATTGCAAATCAAGTTCGCCTCTCAAATACAGAGAACCGTATAATAATAAATTGATGAGCTTGTCCCTGTAAATACAGAACAATTGAAAGTTGTAGCAATGCTTCTGAATTTACGCTTGATTCGTCTTTGTAAGACGTCGTCGCTAAAATTCTCTTTGGTCTCGCATTGGAAAAATACCATGGCTATGCCATTGAATTTAATACATAACATTAACAATCGCAAAATACTTGACCGGTATGTGATTTTTATTAGGAAATCGTATTTATTGATAATTTTATTTACCTTTCCTTTATCTTAACAATATTAAGTTGGAGAATGGTACAAAACATCTCTTTTCAGTCTTTTCTGTGCATGTAATAATAATGGCTTGAAATGTGAAGAAAACATGATATTACTCTCAAGATATTGGCTTTTCTGTTCGTGTACAAATTAGGCAAAATAAACTTGAATGAAAACAATTTATAGCGGTGTCCCTGAAATGTAATGAAAGCAACATTCAACACCATTAAAAGCGTTTTTGTTTGCATGCTTAGGGAGTGAACGGATCAGGTGTGCATACGGCTTTGAATAAGCACTTTTCTGCAGTAAGATGGCTTTGAATAAGCACTTTTCTGCAGTTAGACGGCTTTGAATAAGCACTTTTCTGCAGTTAGTAATTCACAAAGTTGGTTAAGCTAGTGATGCAGAAGGAGCCATCAGTCAAATTAATTGACTGTCTATAGTTAATGACCAAGACTTCATATTCAGTAACTAGTGATCTGCACATTTAAATGGAAACGTTACTTTTTTGTACAATTGGATGTAAACCTGATATTTCAAAGCATGGTGTACTAAAAAAGATCCGCCCGATAAAAGGTGTGTGTGTTTGAATTTTTGTTGAACAGATCTAGAAACGTTGGATTCCAAACAAGTATCTATTATGAGTTTTGGAAAATTACAGTTTCACGACTCTTACTCGCAGAGAAATCCCATATTAATATTGTTGACATTTTTTTTTAAACTGCTCATTTTGTACATTTTTAATACTTCTATCATTTGGCCGAATAAGACATACAAAATGTACTTTAATAGTAGTTAATATTGCGGAACAATTTGCGGCAGTAAAACAACGCATACGTTAAAACCAGACGAACTTCAAATAAACTTAGTAATACTTATATTCATTTTTACATGTAGATGTTTTTGTCGTTTCAACATATTTCCAATTAAATATGTATGAAATACATGAGCTTTTTCAGTTAAATTCGTTATCAATGGAAATATTCTTTTCTGAAAATTAAAAAAGCTCTAAACTGACCCTTAATTTTCACATTTCATTCGGCGAAGTTTAGTTCATTACACCTTCACCAAACAAGCAAATTTATTCTATCACTGCATGCTTATTTGTTACAAGCAAATAATTACTGGACTGATAGTAAACTGCAAACTAGCTAGAGGCCGATCATTTGACAATCACTTCCATGTATTCAAACTGATTTCATATTTTTGCCAAATTTATACTTTTCTACGAAAGCGTCGTCATTAGGTATTCGCAAACGTTTTGTGACTCAAATATGTTCACTTGTACAATATAGGTCGGTGATCTTATTTTGAGATATTTGCCGTTATTGAACTGGAAGACATTATCTGGAATGATTTTACACGCAAACATCTTTGTCGTCATATTTGAGTGTAGAAAGGCAGAAAGAATGCTAGTTATATCAGATTACATGAGTTGTCTTTTATACTTGACGCACGGTTTATTTTAGGTTATCACGATACATATTGTAAAGCAAGGTCTTCTGATGACAAAAAGAATAATACTACCTTAATTTGCAATAACTGGAAAGTTCCAATAAACGTTTTGCTTCAGCTTTCCCTATCATGTATTATATAAACACTTAAACACTCATATCACCAGTTACGTTTTGTTTTATATGCGTAAGAACTTTTTTAGTTTAATAATATGACATTTCTTTATACGCGAGTCCACGAGTTGCAAACGTTTCAGTTTCCATTTGAATTTTTCACGATATATTCATTCTGAGGGACCGCTCTAGGCTTTTCCCGATTACTGTGAAACTCTGTATCAATTTGACTTTATATAAATTTTCACAATGTAAGTTTTGCCGCCACTTTTGTGTGTGTGTGTGTGTGTGTGTGCGTTTGTGTGGGTTCGGGTTTAGAGACTTCATTCATATCAACAACGGAGTCTACCTGTGAGCAGTGAGCACAATGCCGTCAAAGTTTAGTCGTTCCGGTCACTTGGAACTTCAAATAACGAAGAGCTAGGAGACTGGTATCTCAGCTGTCTATCAGCAAAGTTAGAATTCAGATCATAACAAAAAACATTATTAATGCAAATATAAAAAAGATTTTTCTATAACTCTAATCTAAAGCGTAAGTTATGATTTAGAATACCATGCAAAGTCTGACTACAAATTAAAATGGATATCACAAAAGAGCAGCAAATAATATAAAAAGCCATAGAGCTCAAGGACAGTACAGATCAATTCTTGATTTAATTTAGAGTGTTAGAGAGAAAATTCTATCAAACAAATTGAAGTATTGAGAGACCAAAGATTAATGAAATTTGTTTGAAGACGACATTCTCTCATGTCCCGCACACGATTAGGGATAGAATAAGAATATAACATCAACAAACCAGTGCCTGCGACATAAACGTCAATGTCTCTCAAACTGCAAAAAAAAAAGCACAAAAATCACAGTTATTTGGCGGCCTCCGTGGCAAGGTGGTTAGGATCGTTGACTTCAAATAACTTGTCTGTCATTGACTTTCGTTCGAAACATCGCTTTGGTGTAGAACTTTTCATGCGAAGAAGCCTTACAGCTGGCTTACAGAAGGTCGACGGTTCTACCCAGGTGCTCGTCTGTGCCTGCCCCAATACCCGGAGGTGTATCTAGGGTCTTCCTCCGTAATCGAAAGATGGAATACCTGAAATTTATGGGTTAGACTCTAAACCCAGCATAAAACTAGTTTAAAAAGTATTTTAACGGCTTAACACACAAACCGCAAAATGCAACTTTAATGGTATTTAATGTCTGCATTCAGCACGAACATAGCTGACAGAATAAAAATTTAGTGCGCGAATGTTTCTATAATTAATAGAATCAAGTTGGATAAAAAGCTTACCCTCGTTCAGATAGATTTAAAACTGTGTTTTGTTGGCGTTTTTAGAATGTAAAAGGTCATTAAAGTGCTCCAAAGAATAAACTTTCCACTTTACTACTTTAAACCTGCAAGTAAATTAAAACGTGAGTTGTTAAATCCAACTTGTAATTATTATATATGCAGATATTCAGATAAATGTACAACACATGAATACTTTGGCAGATACATACTACAGGGACAAACCTGTGGTGTAGATCTAAAAACTAATTTAGCTGTGTCGCCTTCGAGTCGGTCATAGAACAATGACCATATTCTTCGAAAATAAGTTTTCAACTTTGAGTACTAACATATTACCAGTATACTCAATCTGATACATTGATCTGTATTCTGTGGTTATTTCAAATATGATTTGATATCCCTCTTTTCTATTCATACTTTGTTCATATATAACTTAGATTAAACAACAATAAAATCCCGTGACCAATCACATCAGCGTGTATTAATAAGCAAATATATTGCAATTCTAATGTTTTAGAGTCAATGAAAATTGAATTCTTCTTTATTGGTTTCTAAATTCATCTAGAATGGTTTTATGTCTTTGATTGTAAAAAAATGTGATTCTAAAGAAAAGATTCCCCTTTTCTATTATAGACTAATAAAATGTTGAAGCTAAAAACTGATTCTTACCGAAGCTTTAGATTGGTCATTAAATTCACGTAGCTTTCTAAAATTTACCATGTACAAACTTAACACATATAAATGTGGCTTTTGTCAAAAATGATATATCAACCTGATAAAATAGTCAGACTGGATTGATTCAGGGTTAGGGTTCCAACTCCTATTATACGAAATATTTTTAACCTTGCTTTACCTTCAATTTTACGTATCTGTAGAAGTATGCATGAGAAACAGTTATGTAAAATTGTCCCGAGAGGGAAAAGAGGATTTTTTTTCCTGGTAAATGCTACCATATCATTTCTAATAAAATCTATAAGATTTGTTTTAAATATATAAAATGCAGTCAAACAAAGTTTTACAAACAAATGATATACTTAGTTTGAATGAATCTTTTCAGGAGAGGTAATGAAATGTGCAGCAACCTTCGTGCCTCTAGCACCGTCATTATCGGACATAGACGCAATAATTTAGTTATTGATTAACCGAGGTTAATCTTGTTAAACTTGTGCTGTATTCAGGCAAACTGTGTGGTATCACTTCATGTCTGATTGACAATATGAGATTTATGCATCCAGTAATATTCTTGTGCATATATGCTATTTAGATGTAATTGTTATGCACGGAAGCTATAATATCTAAACATTTCTATAGACTGATATTTGCTTTCCTCCGCCATCTTCTTCACTTTTGAGAAAAATAATTTGTATTTTACCTATTTTTGAGTTCAATAGGTTCCTATGTTGATAAAATCAAGAAGACGATCCTTTGCAAGCATAGAATGAAACCAAGCAAAATAATGTCAGACTTGGTTTGAATTAGTCTGTTAAATGTGCAACACACCTTACGCCCATTCGCATCGGTTCTAATATTGTAATATGTGTCGGGTTAACAACAGTATAGATTATTGCCAGTTAAAAAGACAATTGGTCTACAACACATGTTTTGTTTTTATTATATCGATAACATAGCCGTGACTGTATTAAAATCCCACCTAAATGTATTTAGTTAAATGAGCCCCTTCTAACTGATCTTTGTTGGATGATGTTGGCTAGAGAATATCCTTAACCCAGGGAAGATTAATAAATCATACACAATTCATGTGTATTTCAAATAATGTAAATATTGACCATTATTTAGAAAATAATTATTCTTTCGTAATACAAAGTATGTCAGAAAAACTCCGTCACTGGATAATTCTAGACAGATTCATTCTCATCCTATGATTTCAGCAAAACGCACTTTAAGAAAGATGGACTCCAGTTCACTAACTGTAGCAGATAATGTTAACCTTCTAGTTTAAGGCGCTAGGTAGATGTCAAATTCACAACTTGCGTATGGACGAACACACCTTGTCTATGGACGAAAAAGGCAAAATATCGCTGAGATCAAAATGGAGCAACCTAATAGCTTTCAGTTTATAATTATGTGGCAAAAGTAATTTATATTTTAGTCGTTATTCGTATTTGTGGCTTTTTACAATGACACATTTCATTGGTAAAGATGAAAGAGACCACGCATAATTTTTCAGTGTACAATTTAATATGTATGTATATGAGATATTCTCCATCATGACTACTAATCAATTGTGTTCGATAAAATTGTGTAAAGTTTAAGACCAGAGCCATTTTCAGAAAAGTTGCAACGTTGATATTTAGTCCACAAAGTGTAATTGGAAAAGTAAACAAATCTATGAAAGGCAATGTCCCTTGGATTCAACATTTTGCTTGTTTCTTAAAACTCTTGGCAGTGTTTCCCTCGTTGTTCTGTTTTCTATAAAGTCATTTAGTATACATTAGGTTTTCTACCAAAACAACATGCCCACCGTTTGCTTTATTGCCAATGTCTTTTCCGTGATTTATATATCTATACCTTGCCTTTTGTTACTATATTCACCCGGCTCAAAAACTCAATAAAACAGTGCCGCCTTTAAGTGCAGGAGTTCGGGGTTTCACTCCGTGAATGTTCCATAGCAAAGATGTGAAAAGCACTACTTGTAGCGCCGTTCTTGGTATTTTATTGGTCTCGCAAGATCTTTATTTTGCTCTCCACATGCAGTGTTAAAATAAAGTTTATCCTTGTTAATAATGTTATATTAATTGTCCAGTAAATTTGCGGGGGTCTGTGAATGAATGAGGTTTAAGCACATTTTTGTTTTCTTCTTTTGGGGTTTGAAGTCACAGAGAAACAATTAACGTCAAATGGCGACAATTCCGAGTTTTGTGGTGAAGACACTTGGTTCCCCTCTGGTCATTGTTTTAAGTTTGTTTAAGGCGGACATTTGGAAGAAACTACCGTCCAGCTTGATAACTTCCTTACGTGACGCTTCGAGCGCAGCTCGAACCCGAACGGGTGAAGGGCAACATATCATTCCCCTTTGGCCTCATAGGTCCAAATTTGCACATAATAAATACGTTTTAACTCTCCATATTAGTTCTGCCACTACCACTCCAAAGCGTTGGCCCGATGTGTATTTTTGCTTGTTTAATTTGTCCTTATTGTCCTTATGTTTTTTATGTGTACACAACCATACTTACAATGGTATAACTTTTGTAGGAAGACTGAATTCTTTTATCCGTTTTACTTTTTAAGTGTTATATGATGTTTTTTTTCTTTGCAAGTAATATTACGAACATTTACGTCAAGTTTTTGAATAGAAAGATTCTCCGGAAATACATGAAAGTTAATTAACTCAAAAGTACCTTGGACATAGGTTACTGTGAAAACCGTTGTGTAAGATATGAAATAGCGTCATTGTTCATGTATTATTAACTGTTTGTCGTGATCACAAATGACTGTTTATTGTATTAAAACATCGAGTTCACTGGTGTTTCTTTTCAATTTGAGGTACTTCTTCTTCTTCCTACAATATGTTGAAAAAAGTGTTAAATGCATATTCGTCTACAAATGCTCAAGTACACCAACAGAGTAAAGTAAGAATTACTAAACTTACTCATAGGGCACGCGTCTTGGAATAATATTAAGCAACATCCAAGATGTTATGACGCAATTAAAATGCAATTTCATTCAATTTCTTTGAGAGTTTACAGTATTATAGAAGTGCACTGATTTAATCTGCATATAAATGAAACATTTAACCAGAACTCTATTTCTAAGCTATATCTGTTCCGTGCTTAAATGTTTCCAGACGTATTGAATATTTCTTGACATTTAAAGTCCAATTAATTTAATTTTTGTTTTGTCATCAGATCCAAAACTGTGGTCGGGGTCTAATTTCAAATTAATACATTTTTCAGAATGTACAATGCTACAGTCATCAAGTGCATGTAAATCTATTTGAATAACAATAACGCCTACTTGAAACAAAGCACATACTTTGATTCTTCCTCCAAATTGAACTTAAATAAGAGTTTTTTTATGAACTTTTACATCATAATTCTTTGGATGCAATTTAAATTTTAAAAAATTACCGCTGATAAATCGTTCAATTTCATATTTGTCTTTTATAGAATGTTGTGAGTATATGTTTTAGCATTTCGTCAGCGGAACTGTCATGTCTTCAACCAATGTATCAAAAAGTGTCTTCTTAAACAAATTGCTGCGCGAATATATTTAAAGCTGAGTGAACCATATTGCAAAGTGTATTGTTATTGTTTGTATAGTATACCATAAGTCGTAAGATTAATAACATTTTCCCCAACGTTCCTCAAGCAATTTTCATTTGTGTAAATGCCATTTTGTCATACGTCTTTTAAGAAATATCATGGAACAGTATTAAACATTAGATAAGATTCTTGTTTGTATTAACTGCTACACATAAACATCAATCAAGTCCAAAGAATTTAGTAATTAAAACACTCAATTCTTATATACATTAAGTATATCTAAAGAAAAATGTAAGGCTGGGTACACACATTATGAAATTCGTTCGCTAAAATCTTCCAGAACTAGGTCTGTACACTTTATATTAAAATGAGCCGTGCCATGAGAAAACCAACATAATGGGTTTGCGACCAGCATTGATCCAGACCAGCCTGCGCATCCGCGCAGTCTGGTCAGGATCCATGCTGTTCGCTATCAGTTTCTCCAATTCCAGTAGGCTTTAAAAGCGAACAGCATGGATCCTGACCAGACTGCGCGGATGCGCAGGCTGGTCTGGATCCATGCTGGTCGCAAACGCACTATGTTGGTTTTCTCATGGCACGGCTCAAATATAATAAAATGACTATAAACCTACGATTTTAAGGAATGGAATTACACAAAGCGTGATGCACCTCCTTCACTGTGTTCGTTTTATCTTTATATTATTTATTATTATTTTATTGATATTTTTATTGAACACTTTTTGTTGGCAATGTGGCAGGAGCACAGTTTGAAAAACGGTTAGAACTGTCGTATAGATATTATTACTACTAATAAACCACTTACATTCATAATTATCATGTATGTATTGTAAAGGAATCTAAAATCATATTCAGGTATACAATCAAACATTTCAACCGATGTGCTCTGTATATACTGGAGAAATCCTTCCGGAGAACATCCATAATACATCCCACAGAAAAACCACTGTTTATTTTATTCCGTCACACTAGAGTTCTTGATATGGCGTAAGAAATGCGTCGTCAATAGATCAGTGCCTTGTTACTTACTGGGGCTGCGAAATGACTGGAACACAATGCCGAGGCCTTACAAATGATAATTGACTATTCTAAAACACCCTCATAGTCGTCAATGTTACTATTTCAAGCTGCACAAAAAGAAGAATCTGGTCAACGTGATGGTATGAATAATATTCCAGTATCCAGTCTTTCAGAAGTTCTTCGTAGTCTCGAGTAACTTCTTTTATATATTTGGTGAGAATTCACCTTGAGACAATTCAGTATGCTTATATATTTGACCCACCGAACTGAAAATCTAAGTACCTTCTCATTCCTGTCTTCTTCATCTCCGGTATAACCAAGATGGTTTAATCTTTATTTCTTTAGTTTGATAACTTTTCAGGGCAACATTCTTGAGCTGCACGTATATTATGTATTTCGACTCTAGACACCGGAGCAACAAAGTCCCAAGTTATCTTGAAGTAGCTGTTTTAAAGGCTCACAATGCCTTCGTTTATGATATGACTGCCACATTTTGTTATAAACAGGAAGTATGTCTATTCTTTGTTTAATCCTTTTTTCAATAATTATGTTCTCATATATTTGCAAAAGGTTTGACGTAGCAGAAACTAACATTGAATATGTTGGTTAAGATATAGCTCTGACTGTATAAGTTCATGAAAGTAGTAGTTTTCTATACTTTCTATACTTGTAAGTTCGGATTGTATCTATTTGGATAGCTGACCTTTTTGTTTTTAACATGAAAATAAAAGCTGAATTGTAAAACAACAAGAGCTGTCACTAATGGTGACAAATGCCCCCGCATCGCCTTGACCTTTGACCTGGTGACCTTGACCTTTGACCTGGTGACCCCAAAGTCAATAGGGGTCGTATACTCAATAAGTACTATCAGCATGTGAAGTTTGAAGGTCTTGGGTGAAGTGGTTCGCGAGTAAAGTGCCTTCCTGCAAAAATTTAACATTGGCCCCTGTGACCTTGACCTTTGACCTGGTAACCCCAAAGTCAGTAGGAGTCGTGTACGCAATAAATACTATCAGCACGTGAAGTTTGAAGGTCCTGAGTGCAGTGGTTCGCGAGTAAAGTGCCTTCATGCAAAAAGTTAACGTTGTGACGAACGAACGAACGAACTAACTAACGAACGAACGGATAGACAGTTGAAAACTAATATGCCTCACTTCGGGGACATAAAAACTAAAACAACAGCCGAACTTTTTGATTAGCTTGATGTATTAACATTTACACAAAAACAGTATATATCTTACAATACATGTTCAAATGATATAGCAGTATTATGAAAACATTAAAATTTGTCTGGTCTTTTTAGCGTGTAGGATGCATTACAATGTATAGATAAAAAATATCAATATTACGGATACGCTGCTTGCAGTAAGTAATAACGAGTGCAGTGTGTTTTTTTTTACGATAATTTATCACTTCCAAACAAAATAGAAACATTTTGCTTGCAACTACTGGACAATTTATACCGCTTTGTAAACGGGATGTACAATGTGAAGATGACCCCATCACCATATGGTTTTAACAAATGTAAGTAACGAGTTGACCTACAAATATCTTACTGTCAAAGCCTTTTGTATGCGGTCGGCGGATGAAATCAGTTCATTTTAATACGAAAAGCGATGAACATTGTTCCAAAGCAAATTTCAGCTAATTAAAACACCATAAAAACCACGTCATCTTACTAAGGCTGTAGGATCAATTTTTTTCTACCGTTAAGAATTTTTTTATACTCTGTGATCTTGGAGCACATTAGTTTCTAAGACAAATAAGAGCAGAAAAAGCACTGGTCACCGCACTCGTTTTTATTTTATAGGGCATTTTCTACCCACTGTTTAAGCATTTCTGAAAATTAAATAAAATTGGAAAAAATGGTGGTACCTTATAAAACATATAATAACCCACTTAATGTTATAGGGATTTCAGGTTTTATAGGTTACTATGAATACAAGGTGATATCAGTATTATATAAGCATTAACTAACAAATTTCTTTTATTTTTACATGTTGACATAATTACCCCACCCACTTTTTTCAATGGGAAAAAATCAAATTTAAATCTACAAAAACAATTCTGCCGTCAGGATTTCAAAAATATTTTGCTGCTATAATGACACACAAAAATGCTTCAAAATGACAAAACAATGTGGGATCACCGTGTATCTGAGAGATATATGTAAAAAAACTTGAAAAAAGTGTGACTTTGATATTTTAGTTCCTTTTGCTTTAATTTATTCTTTTTAGCTATGTTGAAAACCTTTTTTTCCTTTTTAGCTTATCACTATATATATCAGTCAGAAAAATATCAGAACAAAACCTCATCTTCTTTAATATATATTTGAAATTACCGACCCCTACCCCATTGCACATCTTTTACCAATTTTAGGCAAATGCCAGCCAAAAATAAGGCTGATTTTTTCTCCAACAAGTAGAATCTGTTTGTTTAAATGGCACATTATTAGCCATATTCAAATTATGTAGCATTAATTTTTGGCATAGATTTATTTATAAAGAAAAATTCGAAGAAACATTTTCAAAATGGCGGATATCCTGAAAAAAATACTTGTACATCCTTAAGGAATAGAGTATTTGTCTTGATTATATATGTCAACAAATTCAGTAAACTGACATTATTCGGCAAATAGCGTCAACGTTTTATACCATGTTCCTATAAGGCAAGTGTTGGTCAACACTATTTGACTACTATGTTTTGTTTCTTCGCGCAACGACCAGTTCTTTAAAACGAGTGACAACGAAACAGTACCAATGCTCGAATGCAACTTTGAGACACATATACGTTGAATGTAAGCTTGTTTCCATGCTCTTACAATCTGAATAATGCATTCAGGTAAAGCTTTGGTTATTGAAGATCTATTCACCAGGTCAACGCAGATGTATATCAGTCACGTCTGGATGTCCATACTTCAGGCCAAATAGCAAAGCTTATGCGTATTACGAATTGCGTCCTGGTCAAGAAATGCGTTTTATCTACGTGGTAACTATGAGACAAGTGTATGCCAGTTCATGACTTGGTCCCGCTGATTAGAAACCATGTCATTCCAATGCTGTAACTCTTTTCCTCGAGCAAACATAAATGATCCGATGGTCACCTTGCCGATAACTTTATCTGGAAAAGAAATGTCGCGAATTAGTGTAAATCAAAAATTTGATAAGACACTTTGGACGTTTCAATCACGAAAAGCCAAATATTTACCGCCTCAAATTATCGACTTTGCCCATAGAAATGTTTTATTACAAAAGCGACAGTATACTGTGGCATGGTTTTGAAATTATGGATTAATTATCTAATCTCAATTTTATTTCTGTGCATAAGAATATAAATAACCATTTAACGAGAAGCATATTTGGAAACCCAAGACATATCGATATTACCAGGTATTAATCATATGTAAGGGAAAGATAAAGCCATATTTAACCATATTTTAAAAGATGACACATCTACATTTTATTGGTTGCAGGTTTACCCCGCTACCAAAGTTACAAGTGTATTTCTGACAATCATATAGCATCTTTATTTTATTCCAAATCACATCCAACGGATGTTCATATGCTACACAAAATAGTCCCATTTCATGAACAATGGGGATGACTTATTTATCAATGATCAAGCAGTTCTGATTCAACCTGTATCCATTCACACTGACAATTAAGATTATATAAGATCTATAAACGATAAGGTTTTCAAGACCATGGTTACATCACAAGCTAGGTCAGGAAGAGTTCATCTTAGATATGAGGCACAATTGTATTTGTTTCCCATTCATGTATATTTATAGATTGTCATTTAAACAGAAAATAAATCTATCAAAACCCGCAACCACCAGACGTCTCAAGGCTTTGATTATTTTATTTTATTCTATTAGCGGCATTCGAAATATTGAGTACACACCTTTATAACCGGTTTGTGGTTGCATAGCTGTGATGGTAACATTGGCAGTATCCAGTGAAGGTATGGAAAGTTTAAAAGTAAAAGATTCATTAAAGACTGGGTTAGCATTTTTCTTTATAACTTCTGTCCTTTTTGTTTTGATTGTCTTGTTTTGAACCATGAGCTGGACTTTGACATAAGAATCTGAAATAAATGAAAAGATTTTAAGAACATGAACGCAAGAATATATAAGAATATGAATGTTGTTTGAAATGAATATTTGCAGCTACATTGTAACAATAATCTTGATGAAGCGTTCACAATAAGCACACGTAGTTATCTGGTGACTGAATCTCAAAATTACAGTATAGCAAGAATGTATACATTTAAGCTTATGTTTCATTTTCGAATTCTAAACGAGTACATATCTAATTAGTTTGCACATGCAAGGAATGTTCCAAAAGTAACGAATTTTATAAAAACTGATCGAAATAGTGTGAAAGATTCATAAATAGCAAGGTCTTTTCTAGCCTTTAAAATGACACATCCCTCGTCCCTAAATAGCTGACATAAGAACGTTTTAATATTTTAAAAGAAGTTACGGATAACAAAAAGGAAAGGTAATAACATTATATTCAAGAAAAATCAAGTGTAAAAAGAGTAGGATGCCAAAGAGCATATGTATATCTATTACATCTGTTAACCAAGCGATAAACTGTTCTATGTCGTTATCTAGGCCCTTACATTTGGTACATCAGTGGTTACACAGCGAATAACAGTGCATTTTTTCTTTGAAAATGTCATTACATGACAAAATATCCATATTTTACTTCAGAATATGCATTTACAAAACCATAAAAGTGAAGTGCATTCAGCGGAACATGAATGCATGAATATTATGCTAATTGGCATCTTCAGAAATTTAGATCAGCAACTCGATGTGTGATAACGGCAAGACTGAAATGAAACTGACAATGCTCATCAACCATACGGAATTGATTTTTGTACAAAATTAAACTAATCATACTGCTGAGAGACTCTTCTATAAAATCATGAAATTAACGTCTGCTATCAAAACTGATGTGTTCTGCCTGCAACTGACCGTTTTAAACATTCTGTAAATTTTAATTATTCCGATTCAAAGGCGTTTTATTTCTATTAAGTATCTGAGACTCTTTTGGAAATTTGTTTCCCTACAAAATCAGAAATTCATTCATCACATTTACATCCTGAGCAATAAATATCTATTAAAGTTTCCTTTCGCGTCTTCTTTAAATGCTAAATTTGTGAAAATATTACTTGATATTTAATCTTTACTCTGCCAAATTTCTAAAATGGGCTGGTCTATCATTCAGTTTGGACAGTATCACTTATTATTCAAAGGGGTGTTCACTGAAAGTTTACTGACTGAATAGCGAACAGTGCAGACCATGTCCATGCAGGCTGATCTTGGTCAAGCAGAATAACTCGCCGCCAGCAAGCTAAAGGTTAACACTATGTTTGACGGAAAATCGTCTTACCTATCGGCGCTGAGCCTTCCGTTTCAAAGGATCTGCCTTCATAAACCCCCACCGTTAATCGTTCCAGATGGTTGTTATAAGATAAGGACACCATTAACTCTCCTCGAAGCTCTGACGTTGTCTAGAATTTAGAACAATATATAAACTGAGGTATAAAATGTCGTATAAAATATATCAAATCTCATGTAACCTATGTTTTTAGATAGGAACTTCATATAAAAAGAAATGTATTCTTTTTAATCATTGTAATGTCAAGACTTTTCACTTACAGTCGTGTCATATAAACACTGAATTCTAAAATCAGCAAATTTCTTATTTGACTTATTTTCAAGATAAGGCGCGATAACTGTTTCTTTTCAACTTGTCTTTGTATTCTTTAGACATTGAACGGCGACTTTCAGAAATGTTAAAATACTGTCTGAAAAACCGAGGACCGATTTTCAAAGACATCAGTTTGATAATTATGACATGTTTGCCTGTACGGCAAATCAAACAATGGTTCAATCTGAATCTTTTGCGTTGAAACTCACTGAATAAAATGTTTGTTATATCGACATGTAAAGAAATTTACATCGAAGTACAATATCATACCATCTTAATATTTTACATTCTTTAATTATATAGACAGGTAGATAGCTAGACAGACAGATGGCCAGCCGGCCAGTCGGACAGACAGACTGACAGATAGATAGACAAACGGACGGACGGATGAAAAGGCAGGTAGATAGATAAATAAATAGACAGGCACGCTGGCAGGCTGGCAGAAAGATAGTCCATTTACCTCTAAGACTTCACGTTCAAGATCTCGCCATATTACGAGACGTTCATTGCTTTCACAGTCATGGTCTTTGAGAGGATAAAGCGCGTGACCGATCACGTGATGCTTCTTCTGACGATCCACGTCATATACTGTTAACTTGAGAACACGATCACCTATGTTTCTGTTTGATACCTACAAAAATAATAGCTTTACTAATTTTTCCCGTTATGATTATTATAACTTTTAAAAGACTAGACATTCCTGTTGTATAAGAATGAGTCCGTAAAATGATATATATAATAAATATAATCTTAAAATTTTATTCATTTATCTTAATGAACAGAGTGAATAAGAAGAACAATTATACTTGTACTTTTATCTGTACGAAAATATCTGTTTCAAGACAGTTATTGCCTTTTAACATACTTGCTGATACAATGAAATAACATAATATCTATACTTTTAGCATGATTCTCTCAGATTTTTTAAATTTTAGGAAGGTTAGTCTTCCATGTATTGCAACTTTTACAAGGGGCTCAACTTCCAATTACATGTAGTAAAAGGACAATGATAGCAATAGACCGTTGACCTGACTTTTGGGTATACCCAGCTGCGTTGCCTCGTTAAATAAAGACTTTATCATAACAATTATTATCATTTTACAACTCATTAACAAGTTTGGGAGGAATTCATCCAGGAGACATTTATGTGAAATACTTCAGAAACTAGTTTTAATATTCAGGGAAGTACCTCCGTCTACATCAGTACTCGTATAGATTTGCATGTGGTTTATGTACAAAAATTCATAAATAAAGTAAGAGATGGCATCGCCCTGGTACAGCAGTGGTAAAACAACTAGGGAGTTTGAACCGGTTATTTGTGCATGCCTCCTAATTATTTATATCTTTCATGTTCGAAAATAACAGGAAATTGTTAATATAAGTGAATCTCTTTACATATATGCAGTACAAACAAAACGCAAGCTATATAGAACAAAAATTGCTCGTGTGATCAATTACAAAAAAAAAACACACACACACAAAAACTTGAACCTATTAAGTTTAACTATTCTATTCTAGTAATTAGTGATTAAGACTAATTTCAAGCTACAGCGCTTAACTAGATAGTCATGAAAATAATAAATTTTGATTATACCTGAAAAACGTAACTTTCTTCAAATTTTGGACTGCATGTTTTCTTTTTGAATTTTGACTGTAAATATCTTCTTTCATCTGGCATAAGGTATATCCTGAAACAAGAAAGTACAAGTGTTAAAACTGAACACCGACCTAGAACAGAATATTTTCACATAAACAAGAATTTTCACCATGCTTACAAAAGCCTCTTTATGTTTTGCAGTTTCCCTCTGATAGTTATATTGGTATGGAATGTGAAGGTTTACACCTGGTCAGTGCAAAGGAAAGTAATTGGACAGTCGAACTTGGATTTATATACCACAATATAATGTAGTATTATTCAAATACTGTAAAAGCACATATTTTCGCTGGGTCAAAATTTTGCGAATTTGAAATTTTGTGTATGTTCGCGATGTTAAATATTCGCGAAATTGTAAAAATGGTATCATACTTGAATTTGAATTATACTAATGGTAAATATTTACGCAAGGATCTATTCTCGCGAGATGTAGGGCCTCACGAATATAGCGAAAATTAAACCCTCGGGAAAATTTCTGCTTTTTTTGTACAGTACATAAATGCTTCGGTATGAGTTAAATTTACATAAAATGTCCGAGACAATATTCCAGCCAAAAGACTTTATTTTTATCTGCCTAGTTATGCATAAACATGACCTGGGTTTATTGCCTGTCTTAGAAATAAAAAATATTTCTTCAGACTTGAATGTTGTCTGGCACCAAACAGATCACTCACAGATAGCGTAGTCTAATTTTTACCACTGTGTCGTCCGAGAAAAGTATTGAACAAAACCATTTTATATCAGCAGCTATGGTAGTAGATTGGTGAATCAACTGATAATGTTACGAAATTTTGAAAGATGAAAGGGAAGCAAGAGAAGTACCGATATTTAAGCAATGAGTTTGCTTGGATGAAATGGCCGATAATGCACAAGCGTACACCAAATATTACTTAATTTAGTAGAAACACAGTCATTTTAAGTTTTTGTTTTTTTCCTGTCTTATATTTTGTAACATGGAACGCACGTAATTAACTGGAACGTGTATGCAGATCAAATGAGAAATGTTTTCTGGGCAAACGCTTGTGACAGGACGTTGTTGATATGGAATTATGAAATCTTTGTGAATTTTCTTTATAGCTATCAGATTTAAAAACATACTACTTCAATGGGTTAAAAAGAATAAGCAGATGTCACAGGAAAACAAACTGAAGTGTTCCTAACCCGTATTTGAGACATTCTAAAGTCTAACATTCCAACGAGAAAATAAAAACACGACAGTGACAAAAAAGTCGTTATGCAAACTAAGTACCTTTGACATATATCTGAAGAAAACTCATCAAAACCACCAGAAACGGTCCTTTTTGTTATAATTAATAGCAAACTGTTATAGGTACAGCACTTTAGCAATAAAGCAAATACTGAACCTTATTTTTCAGAACATACCAAGCATACCGGAGTAGGCACAATCATTCTATTTTAAGCTTAGTAATCAGTGTCTATTTTGGGACAGAGAAAATTGTTTATGTAAGCTTTTCACTAAAAATGTAAGACTCAAATGTCTTTAAATGTAATTTGGTGTCTTCATTTGGAAGGCCATTTACAGAATGCTGGAAGCCGTAATTGTTTGCTACATTAAACCTGATTTTAACTACGTTACTTTGTATTTCCGTAAATGGACTCTTTAACATTTCCACATTTAGTTCGCTCAGCAGAACTTACATTGAGGTATTGTCCATCAATGCGATTGCTATTATTTAAATATTTGAATTTTTCATGGCATTGTTTTTACGATATATACGTCCGCATTTTCATATAAATATAACGCAAAATGGCTTCCACTTTGACTGATATTTTATTTATTGTGTCGCAGACGCAATACGGTATAGTAATATATATTTATCATTTTGATAGGGTATTTAATGTGTGCCAAATTGCAGAACACCAACCAGTACTAGCTTGATACATATATAATTTTGATAGGACAAAATGTGTGCCAAACCAGTACAACATCGACATTGATAAAACACTGCATATCATACAGAACATTGTTTGGAGGTACAGTTCACCAATGACTTTGCTATAGTTTTTGTAAAGGGACTTGAAAAAAGTCGAAATAACCGGAATTACGAGATAGAAACTCGGTATCTCGAACTCGCTTATCATGTAATTCTGTTTTTTTAAAAAAAAATTTTTCAAGTCCTTCCAAAAAAACACATGCACAAAGTATTATATTAATATGAATTTTCGTTATCTCAAAGTATAATATCCGATCCTTTAGAATTCGATATACTGAGTTTGAACTGTAATTTACTATTCATTAGGTAAAATGTAGAAGAAGAATAACAGCCAAACAACTCCGACTTAATTACGAAATAAATGATCCCAAGTCTCTGTTATTTGAACGATACGTATCAGGTTGAATTCTGTTTCTGCAGAATCTCTTGGGATGCGTTGGTGGCTTGTCTCAGCGGGACTGGGCACCAACCAGTCCCTCAGTATTCATCATAAATCGTAACAGGAAAATCTAACGTTATCAATACATAAAATCAGTCATTATGCTGAAAATGTAGGAAGAAATCGAGGCATTTTGATCCTTACATGCTCTTATCAAACTAAGCAAGAATGTGCGCAGAATTTGTGTCGCAGATAGTTAAAGGAAATATCTATCATGGCAACTGAATGATCCAGACAACCCCCTTAGCTATTTACAAAGAATATATACTACATTTACATATTTTTAGAGTCCTTAATTCACCGCTCTCAATAGTTTCTTTGTCTATCCTTCTGTAATGTTCAGATAAACGCTATCGAAATACTGCAGACAAGACGCTCATGCGCCAGAATTTAAATCCCCACTTCTTATTCGTGTATGAACGTAACGAAACAATAAATCCATAACAAGTTTCGTGAAGTCTTCATACGACTACATGCTTTTGACCTATAAGTTAAAGAGAATTACCTGACGAAAGGATCACAGCCATTTACTGCTCCGAATGTTCTGTTAGGAAGATTTTTGGCCTTGATGAGAGTAACAAGCAGTTTTTCTGTCTCCCGTTCATATTCGACGGCAAACCAGACCCTCCCTAGGTGATCCGGCGGGATTTCATATTCGTCATCCTCATCGGATATACGGTAAAGGCTCGGATCTATTGATCCTAGGGCATAGGCACCTGTGAAATAATGAAGAGTACAAATATTATCTTTAGCATAACCACAGTTTCCAATGAATACTTCTGCGATTTTCTCTATAAAACCCGGACCGCTGCTTGATCCTTATTATATCTTGGCCGAAACATTGCAGCGGTACTTTGTTTATTCCAACTAAACTCACAGATATTATGCAGCATTTTCCCAGCAGACGAACGCAGAAAATACAAACAACGCAAATCACAACCATTCGATGATAAATTGACAAACAGAATAAGATGATAAATATCAATAATGAAAGTGAATGCGAGACTAATCAGAAGCGACTGTTCATGTCTAGAATGTTCTGTAAGAACAAAGTTTGATGAAAGCCTAGGGGTCTTCATAAGCTTTCTATATTGTCCAGGCACGAACATTGCTGACAGTATTAAATGAAATATAGGCTTTTATCAATAAATCATTCAATATTTGTATGACAAATGACATTGAGCGTTGCGATATCAACCCAGTGCTACGTGCAAACTGCAGAAATTTTGAAACTAGAGGTCATCAAAGCGATATATGACTAAAGTTAAAGAGAAGGAAGTAAAATGTGAAGTATTTTGTTTTGGGTGTGTCGGAGGCGGGGCGTGTAATGTGGTGGTAGGTGGAAGGTTTTGGTGGTGGTGACGGAATACTTTGACACAAGAACGTAAAAGTGATTTCTTTCGGGGCTGTGGATGGGGGTAATGAGGGGAGTTGGGGAGTAAGGCGGGTTTTTGCACCCTACACATCGCATCACCTCACCACCACCTATCTTTATTCCAAGTTTCAAATTAACTGAATAGTTTACATTCAACATTACAAATACCTTGTATATTTTTTAATTTGTACTCTGGACACGAAATATCAGGGACATATTTTACACTTGAGCTCAATTTGTCACCTTGACCTTTGACCTACCATCCGAGTCTGCACATTTCCACACTGTCACCTGCCTAAATTGCAAGTTTAAAGTCAGTATCTTGAATGGTTATTAAGTTATGCTTTGGACACAAAATGTAACAGACAGACTGACTGCTGTTACCTTGAACTTTGACCATCTGACCTGGTTCACACATGATTTTATAGCCATCTACCTATATGCCAAGTTTAAAGTCAATACCTTGAATAGTTTTTAAGTTGAACTCTGGACAGGAAATATAAGGGAAAGATTTGAATATGAGCCCAATGTGACCTTGACCATTGTCCTACCTATCTCAGGTTCGTGCTCTCTGCACGTCGTCACATCGCCACCTTCCTATATGCTGTGTTTAAAATCAAAATCTTAAATAGTTATTAACTTATGCTCCGGATATGAAATATGGACGGATCGACAAACAGATGCGCTTCCAAAAAATGGACGTTTAAAACGAGCAGAAAAGAGGAAGAACACAACAATGAATTTTTTCAAAGATACTCTGGAAGGGATGTAAGAGGAGGACACGGTTATCTTTTGGAAGGCAAAAGAGGGGGACACAATTATCCCAGCAATCTACTTGCATTACATTATGAGAACAGTGACGACTGTGACAATGGAACTAAAGGACATTGGAATAATTGTTAATAAATGTAAATAAAACTTCTAAATTCCAGTTTGTTTAGTTCTGCTCATTGTTTTCTCGTTTAGGGCAAACCCATTATTTTAACTGGGGACCATACGCCGCTTTTCATGGAATTACACACTAGTGTAGCATTAAAGGTTCCATTTGCACCGCCGTATGAACACATCTGCGGATGTCTCTAAATTGTTTTTATTGTACTTTTAGCATGTGTAAATGTTGAGTTCTGCTCAACCAGGGGCTAGAGGGCGTGGACGGTAGCATGCATTTCCACTACCGTCCATGAACAGGCTCAACCAAACCGAGCCTGCAACGTTTTCGTTTTTGTTGTCTTGAGCAACCTGTGGAGTTTCCACTTTTTCTATTCTAAAATCTTCGTAATATCCTTTATAATATATATAAAAAAAAACTGAAATTATTTTAGAAAAAATATCTGTTGACATAAAATAATCAATAAAAGCAATTAATGCTATGATGTCATTTTGTTTCTTTTACGACCTAGTATATTTAATACAATATTAGGGTGTCAGATCAAGGGCTTCATGGACACACAGTTTGGCACAGAACACTACGTTTATTTATAAACCTTTAAGAATTCAGTATAGCTGCCGGTCTATAATGAGGTCTCTGTAACCAACTATCTTATACTGAGATCTATGCTTTAGCCTATTCTTGCGATTGATTTATCTCAGATATTGCACAATTTGATTCGGCTTATAATTAAATTGAAATCATCTGACAAAGAAGATTATTTAATAGCTTGTGTGTTCTCTTACAGCTATCATTAAGTGCTGACATTAGACCAGTAATTGCAAAAAGAACTACACGTGTCAAAAAGGTTTTGTATTTCATCTTCATTAACTCAATGGGTACTGTGGCACAAATTCCAACACCGTCTGGAAAGTCAGTCACTTTGAAAGTTTTATAGAGACAATGTACTGAAAGCTTTTAAACCAAAAAAAAAAAAAAAAAAAAAACACTGATAAAGATGCCATCATTCAATAGTTTCTGAGAGATGAAAAAGCGGTACAAATCAATCGTTCATTATTCACCAGATCTTTTGACGTTTGCTCTTTCCAAGGCTGAAAAAGATGCTGGCTGGGCGCAAATATTTATCGGATAGGTGAGAGTGGTATTTTTCAGTTACTTCAGACCATACCAAGGGGAGACCACTCTTGGATTTCTCGACTGCGGAAGTACATTGAGGTCATAGGCGTATACTTTGAAGAGCTAAATAAGAACTCTGTACCAAGACTGTAGATCTACCATATTCCAACACGATTGTCATTATTTTTAGAATGACCCTTGTACTACACAGTTGACATAATAAATTCGAATTCAAATACAACAAACTGGTCTAAAGGTCAGGGTCAGATGTGAGGTCAGTAACGAACGATAGTCAGGCTCTGGATGATACTGCCAAGCAACTGTATAAAAATACCGCATGACTGACTTCAATCACATTTGAGCAACATTTTTTGGCATTTTTCAGTTTTCATATATTGTGTTAGAGATTTATTTAAAGACTAAAAATACCCATTACATAGTGTTAGATCCCTGTTGGAAATGTATGATTTATTACTTTTTATGAAATTTTGTAGTTATCTTCCTTTAATTCAAAAGTGATTATAAAAAAGTGGATTATTTCTTTTAATTTCAATATAATTTCTAGTTTTACATTTGCATTTGATATATACTGGAATATTTCAACAACCTGAAACAAAAGACAAGTTTTATAACAATTTTAAATTTATTTTCAATTTATCTTGGTTGCGCAACCACTAAGATAGACAAAGGGAGGTAACAATAATTTTATAAACTTGCATTTCTAATGAAATCCGGCAAAATATGTACTTGTCAATGCAAATCTTTCACAACTTTAATACAGTAACGCTTATATTCATATCATTCCTTAGGTAAAATGTGTTTATTTAATTTATAAGTATCTTGGCTGGACAACCAGGATAGGAAAATCAAATTTTGAAAATACTTCCAGTGAAACTCTGATGTGTATTAAGAACTCAGTGAATACAAATAAGTGTAAGTGATCAATTGGTAAAGTTTCAAACAAATCCATTAGTTGAAGAATTTAGTTAACATAGTTTTTGTATTTGTTTTCAAATTACTCAGAATAACGACAGCATGTAACGACTTCTAATAAGAGGTTTAGCTGAAACAATCTCCAGCTCTTTTCTTCAGTACAAAATGCATGGACAGATTTTATTTTTCTTGCATCGCAACTACACTTGATTCTCGTTTAAGCTTTATGATGGTGGGATTGATTTGTTTTTCTGTAAAAGATACACTTCGCGCAAATATTGTGTGCACAGGAAAAAACAGCTCATTTGTTAAAAAGAAAAAAAATGTTTTAAGAAAACAGAGGGAGCCGAACCACGGACCTACATATGTTTATCACTTTTACTTGCATACTAGCCGTCTGAGCTTTGAAACACTTGGAATAGACGATTAAGTTTTAACTATTATATCTTTATAATATGTTTGTATTGCATAAACTAACATAACACACCTCCACGTATCCAGGAATAGTCTTCATCTTAAAGCGCAGTCACGGCTCAAACACAGTACTTAACGAACTATATTTCCTACGTTTACATTAGTTTGTTTGTTTTTGGGTTTAGCGCCGTTTCAGTTATGTAACTTAACAAGTGTTCCTAGATTCTGTACGAGAACTAACCTGTTCTCCGTAAGAAACTGCTAACTTCTTAACATGAATCGGAGGCGGAGTACGAAATGATTTCAGACAAAATACGTCTTGCCCAGAGAACGAACTCAAGACTCCGAGATCTGCGCTCTCCCTATTAAGTTAAGCGGACGGCCCCCCATGTATACATTTGATTTATAAAGGCTACATGTAGAACTCTTTCCTGTATATACAGCAAATGAAACTAACAAAGGTGGTAAGCGTTTTGTCACCAATATCCCGCCGAAATCTTATTCAACCAGTTCGGCAGGTTCGTGTACATTGGAAGTTCACCTGAACAGAAATTATCGGTATACGGAAAGAAAGTCGACAATTTATATGCTTGTAATGAGTAATCTAATCGTACATCAAATAAGGATAACTCTTATTATAAATCAATTAGTGATTAACAAGAAGCTTGAAGAATGGCTCTTGAATCCCACAGCAGGAAATATCCTTCATATGTCACTGAAGTAAATTTATTACACTAAATGGCAAATCGAAAACACTTGACCGGTCTGTGACTTTTTCTGAGGAATTGTAAATCCAGCTATTCCAATTTTATATATAACCATGCTCTTTATGCTGAGAAATGAAGTTTGGTTTTAGAATGATTCGTTTTCAGTACGTTAGATGACTTTATACTGTGCAATTAAAAAATCACTTGAAATTCCAGTGAAAATTTTTGCTCTAAAGCATGAAGGTGAGTAAGATGGATGTACGAAATAAGACTGAATGCTTTGACACCAAAATATACTGAAAGCAACGTTCAACACCGTCAGAAATTTGATACTTTGATTTCGATCAGTTTCTTGTCTTAAACAATTATCTTCACGCAGATGTTAAGTTATCACAATCAATAACAAGAGAAAAAACAACAAGAACAAACGTCCAACACGAGAAAACCACATTCAAAGTACGTAGAAACAGTTGGCTTTTACGGCGAATAGACACAAAAAGGTTACGATAGTAAAGAACATGTATTTACCAGTACTCTATCAAGAACCGTTGAGATAATATCTATATACTATAAATACATAATCATTACAATTTGGAATATACAGTAGAAAAGTAATAGTAATTGATATTGACTAGCCGTTTCTCGTGTGTGTTGTTGTTTACAATGGCCGTATTAGTAATTCCCAGTCAATAGATCTCACGGATAATGTTCTTACGAGAGGGTCGCAGTTCTGATAATTATGCTATTTTCTTTCATAATAATTATGTAGATTTGTTGTAATGTATAGATTTGTAGAAATATGTAGATTACGCACATTTTTACTCTTGCAACAACTACAATAGCAAATAAAGTGCAAAAATGAAGCACATTTCACATTTCTCAACTTGGCAAGATTGTAAGACAGCACCGTATAGAAAAGGCAGCCAATTTTAAAAGGGACCCCGGCTTCGTTGTTTTGGTGGATTTGCTAACGAAAGATGACTATCATTTTTCATCTAAAAAACAGTTGAAATGTCTGAACTGCATTAAAAGAAAAAAATCGTATCTGCATTTCGGTAAGATAAACGCGATTTCAAACTCCTGGATCAATAGCTGCGTGTAATAAAGAAAGGATTAACTTTTTATCGGCACAATTATGTGGTATGGTTTTGTAGTGGGTATCATTTTATATCGCTGTGATTTTTTGCATACATTTTGAGCACTTGACTTTTCTTGGCAAAAATTTTTTTATAATGTTTTAAAGGATTCAATGACGTAAATTTCATATAGCTTATATAATATGTTTTTTTTTATAAATGATGATATTTTGGAGTTATACCGACGCAACGACGGGTATATCGTGATTTTCCAAGATTTTGATGGTTCGGGAAAACCCCAGGTGCCCTTCCTGACATTATTTCATATTGAACGGGTACCTGGTTAGAATCACCAACCCTCCGTAAGCCAGCTGAATGGCTTCCTCATATGAAGTATTCTTCACCAAAACCGAGGTTTCGATCCGACACTGGTGAAGGACAAGTGATTGAAAGCCAGCGATCTTATCCACTCAGCCACAGGGCCCCTATTAGCTATTTCATTCAAAAGTGATCTTGGGGCACTGCTTCCACATGGTATATCAAACTTTATTTTGTAAAATTATCGGGCATAGCCGTTTCCGACCATTATCTATTTATTAAAATTAGCAAACGTTCTACTGGGAAAAGAAATGAACGTATTGTTTAGATACATTACATGTTTTGTGTTAAGCACTGTTACAATTAGCAACTACACTTTCTTCTTTGATTATGCGAGACAAGTGGAGGCCTCTATGATTATTAATTCATTAATCCCCTTTAAGGGAAGGGCTTGGTTGATGGGTTTTCCTTGTCCTGATTCGTCGTGCCCTTAATGGTGTTTCTCTATGTGTTATGCCTTCTGCAGTCATTTATCACACGGTTCCATGGAGTTTTGATTCCCTATTTAAATATGGAGTGATTTATGTAAAGCAGAGCCATCTGAGACAATGATTACGAAAAGTTATAATACAGTTAAAATACAATTTATTTCAATTTCTTTGGCGTTACTGTGTAATAGATATGACGGATTGTTCTGATAACATGTGCATATAAATATAAATGAAACATTATATAAATATTGCATTCCTGAGAGGGTGATATAAAAAAATGTTCATCGCGAGATATATGAATATTGACCGAGGCGCCAGCCGAGGTCTATATTCATATTTCGAGGGGTGAACATTTTTCATATCACCCTCTCAGGAATGCAATATTTATTTTATTATACCGAAAGATTATAAGGGTCAAAGCATTTACTGGAAAATCAACATAGTAATTTATTTAACATTAAAAAGTAATTACTAACCAAATTATAGTAATGAATACAGAATTAAAGAGTCTTTACTTGTTAGCTCTTATAATTTGTGGCGACTTTGCCGTGTAAAAGACTTTTTTGATAGATTTAATCGATACGTATATAGCTGACCCCTACAGTATATTTATTCTAATATTTTAACATTGCGTATCAGTAGCGATCGAAAAACGGCGATAACTTTCTTTTTTTTCTAAACGAAACATATATGTGAGCACTCATTTTCTTAGTTAGATCATTTCCAAACTTTTTGTGGTAGTTTCGATTCAATATTTGATGAAAAATTGTTTTCGAAATATTTTGCATGTAGCATAAAAAAGAAAATTCGGCCGTGTTCGCACATGCAAGAGCAGCAGCAAAGGGTAATTTAATCCTAAAGTATAATTATATAAGCGCCTCGTCTGAAAATGAATCGACTCACTCTTTTAATCAATGCAAACGTATCCATCTCTCAATGGGTGATATGAAAAAATAATATCACATGCGCAGAAAAACAAAATAACGCTGTTGCGCATGTGATATGAAATTATGGATCATATCAACTGCGCAGAAATTGAAAATAACAATTTTGCGCATGTGATATAAAATCACTGGGGAATATGATATATTATTCAAGTTTAACTAACGGGAAATTTGCATTGGACAGTTATGTGAGGTATAATAATAAAGGATAACTTTACTTCAGATCAATATCCATTCCGTGATACTGGCCTCTAAAGTGGGCTTAGAAGCCATATCATAAATCTCTCGGTAATAACTTACAAGCATGGCCGCCCAGAGGTCAAAGACTAATTTCAAATCTTTTTCTTAATTTCTCGGGTATAAAGTCACGCCGACCATATCTATGCCACATGGCAACTGGGGTGTATGACGAACCCATGTGTCCCTCTGAACATTATTTCAGGAATTGGCAGGCACCGGAGTAAAACTACCGACCTATTGCAAGGCGGCTAGTTGCCTTATTCTGAAGAAAGAATTCTACATCCAAAGCTACGTTTCGAACAATTACAGATTTATGCTTTTATAATTTTAATGCTATATAAATGCATGCTGATGTACAGCATTTGCACACAGCGTCCAGCAGTCAAGATTTCTATCATTAATATCCTCTAACTTTGAGCAAGCAAACCGAATAAATTGTGATATATAGCTCGAAGGACGCTCGAGGGATATTTCCGTCAAGGTGGGGAAATTGAAATCGTCCCTTTTATCATATATAAGAACGTCATTCAATGTTAAAACGTTATGTTTATTGTCTTTAGACATAAATTTTCTGATTTGATTTTCAGTATACAAACTGACCACATCCACCTAGAAAAACATCATTTATTCATGTTGCAATAATATTATTCTTTTTGTGTTAAGGGATGTAAGACAGGACGAGAGTTAAGCGATGTGGATTTTACAGCGAATGGACACAAAAGTTATATATCTCCGAGGTCGACAGTAAAGAACATGTATTTACCAGCATAATATCATGAAGAACCTGCGAGACGGTTCGTCATAACTTTTGCAAGTTTATGTTCCCATGAGCTTCTAGCCTATTGGAATCGAAATAATAAACTAAACTGAACTAAACTTAACTACTTTAAATATAAACACATACTCATTACAACGTTTCATGTTCAGTGGAAAAGTAGAAGTTAATGATATTTTCTAGCTGTTATCAGTATATTTTGTTGTTTACAACAAAGAAGTATAATTTATTTTTATAGCTCTTTGTTTACAATGACCGCACTAGTCATTCAGAGTGAAGAGATCTCGAGGATAACGTTCTTAAGACTCTGAGGCGTTTTGCAGTTCTGTGATCTTTCATAATATGTAGATTTTCACCGATAATCAGGCACATGAAAACAGTAAACAAAATTTTCTGTGTAAGACAGTTTTGAAAGCGACAATAGCTGCGTTGTTTTAGTGGATTTGCTAAAGATAGTGATTATAATTTCTTATTAACTAACAACAGAAGAAAACATCTGTACTGCAATAAAAGTTATAATGCAGTTAAAATACAATTTATTTCAGTTTCTTTGGTGTTACTGTGTAACAGATACGTTCTTATAACATGTGCATATAAATGAAATATTAAAGGATAACTTAACTTCAGATCAATATCCATTCCGTGATACTGGCCTCTAAAGTGGGCTTAGCAGCCGGATTATAAATCGCTCGTTAATAACTTACAAGCACGGGCGCCCTGAGACCAAAAACCTATCTAAAATCTTTTTCTTGTTTTTGCTGGGTATAACGTCACACCGACTAAATGTAGGTCATATGGCGACTTTCTAGCTTCTACGTGGAGAAAGATCATAGATCACCCTCTGAGCATTATTTCAGGAATAGACAGGCATCTGAGTAGAACTACCGACCTATCGCAAGACGTCCAGATGTCTTATTCAAATGAAAGAACTCTACACCCAAAGCTACCTTTAGAACGATTTCAGATTTATGCTTTAATAATCTTAACGCTATATGAATGTACGCCATTTGCGTACAGCGTCCAGTAGTCAATATTTGCGATTATATGGCGGCCCAGTAACCTTTAGCCTGCTGGTGACAACAGATTATGCTTTTGCGACCAGTGCAGACCAAGATTAGCCTGCACGTCCGTGCCGGTTGATCATGGTCTGCACTGTTTGCTATTTAGTCAGTAAATTTTCAGTGAACACCGCTTTGAATAATAAGTGGTACTGCCAAAATTGAACGATGGACCAGTACATTTCAGAAATTTAGCAGGGTAACAATGTTTGAAAAAAGTATTAACGCATATTCTTCCATTCGAACTCAACTGATAAGACGCAATTAACATGCACGAGCGCAGTTCCAATGTTGATAACATTATTCAAAAGACATATAAATAGCACTATCAAAGTCGCCAGAATAAAGGTGACAGTTAAGATTATTACATGACTCCTTATGTAAGTTGCTGGTTCATAGTTTGTGCTATGTAGGACCACATTCGTAACAGATCGCATTTGTAACAGATTTCGTACGTATGCGATCGCATTTGTAACAGGTAAAATGTGTTACGAATGTGTTTGTCCAACATGGGGGTTGACATGAGAAGCACATATGTATCATGTTGAGTTTTATACTGCAACGGTTCAATCAGTTGTTTGTCATCGCTACATCATTAAATGACTGCCATAAACACCATCACAAGTTAGCGACGTCAATGACGTCATAAAATTGTTTGAGCCGCATCATAAGAAAATGGGTCTTTGGTAATCTTCAAGGCTTTGCAACCATTGTGGGCAAAGATCAGCCTGCGCATCCGTACAGACTGATCATGACCCACTGTTATTTCAAAGAAGGCTTATTCTACCTGAATATGAAATTTTCTTACCCTAATTCAGATGCATAAATGCACAGGTCGGTCTAAATATCGACTTTCCGGAAATTTACGAAAATGTCCGAATACCAATTTTCCCGAGATGTGGCTCGATTTTTATTATCATTACTACATTCACTGCCACCACCACTATAATATGATTACAACTTCAGCTACTTCTATTGTTACCTCGACTAGCTGAAATGTAGACTCACATGCTCAGGTCGCTGATTCGAACTAGGTGGCGACATACATTTTGTAGCTATCTTTCGTCATGAAGAGCTGTTTGACAATCAGGAAGTTGCTATGTCCTGGGACATATCATATACAACTTGTCATTGACAGAGTCGTTAGCCTCAAGTCTAGGAGGGCCCGACCTTGTGGTGCGAACTAATGTCCATGAGATTTTAAAAAAATACACGTTATTTTATAATTACCCTCACCCCACTGAGCCCGCCTGTAAGGTAATAGGCCTTCTTTTATTATAATCCCGCCGTGAAATAGCGGAGTTTGTGCGTTCATGCAGTAACATATAGGTTCTTGTCCTTGGTATAACTTGCCCATGCATAGTCAGAATTTCAAATTATTTGGTACAAATGATCAGCATGGATAGAAAGTCTGTTGCGATCATGATCCATGTTGTTATATCCAAGATCAAGGTCACAGCTTTGAACTTAGATTTGTTTCGTTATTTTGTTGTAAACTTGTAAAATATATGTTTGTGCCCGGATCATAACTCGCTTATGTCAGATTTCCAAATACTTTGGTACAAATGAGCCAGGGTATAGTTTCAATTGAAATTAATGGGAAGAACTAACCGTCGACCAGTGTCGAGAGACAAACGTTTCGAGACGGATTGAAACTACTCGTATTGTTGCGATTTTCGCATCGGTGTGTGTCTGTTGAAATTAAGATCTGCTGTTCAATATTTAAAATTTTGACGTTTTTAGCATCATTATATCCATATCTAAATCATCATATACCATCTGGATGTCCGTTGTAGGATCAATGGTAAGATGATGCCTAAACTGTAATCACTAAATACTGTTTTTGTAAAACAATGCGCACTGAATCCAAAAACAAACATAATATTTCACACCCTTCTACAGTTGTCCAAATTTGATAGTTTTCCAGTTAATAGGTGAAATATCACCACAGATGTAAATAATACGAGTTTACACTCATACGTTCGTTTACAGTTCTGGTAAAACGCACCGATACACTAAGGTCTTTACTAGGTGGATGAGTGACACAATGTCTCTGGAAATTCCGGCCCTTACTGGGAATTCAACCCGCTCCGCAGGTTTCGTTATCTGCAACACTATCCACCGCACCACCCCCACCGATGAAGTTACTCGTGCCGCTCCTATAGAGATACAAAATAAAAGCGTTTCCAGGCACCAGGCCTGGCAAGAAAACTCTTAAGTAAATATGATCCAATAAAGGTCACGTCAGAGTTTTTTTAAACGGGACATATTTCATTTGATGTATCCATTGTCGTCAGTATAAGTTTTTTTTCATGTTTAAAGCAATGCGAATTGACAAAGATAAACAAAACGAAAACGAAAAAGCTATCTTGCAGCGAACCCGCGGACGCCGACGACTTCAGGATCAGAATAATAGCCATTGCCAGTCTTTGAAGAGTCAGGCAAGTCACTATTTTAAAGTATACATAAATGCATATACCCCCGGTGTTCTACAGAAAAAAAGCTTTTACAAAACTTTCTGTGTTAGATGATACTGCCTTGATCTTGATTTTAGTGCATTTTATTTCTTGTTGAAGCGATACAAGTAGCGATTTTCCGATTATAAAAGTTGAACAGGGATTGCATGTGGTATGCATCTTCCCCTTTAAACATACATATTCATATATTGCATTTAGTAAAAATGAAATATTACAAACCAAAACCGAAATGGGAAATGTATAAGTGACATGTACATGCAGTACCAACCTACTATGAACAGACCAGTCATGATAATGATATATTTCCAGATAACAAACCAGTACCAAGGTATTAACCTGACCTGAAATATCCCTCTAATCAACAAGAAGGCCATCATGGCCCACTATCGCTCACATGAGTAATACTACACTATACATGCTAGTAAATCTGCGATTTTTGCCTTTTCAAGGGCCATAACTCTAAGATAAATAACGTCATGTGGCTACTATTCTAGGAAAAAAGCAATATCTTAATAATATATAATTTCAATGCAAGTTTGGTCAAAATCAAATAATAAATGTGATCTCTGTTATGTTCACAATGCTAAATTCAGCATATTTTGTCATTTTAGGGACCATAACTCACAGGACAAATGGTGCTATATAGCTGGTTTCGCAAGGAACCGAGCTGTTATAGATATATAACTTCTATATAAGTTTGGTCAAAATGAAATAATAAATATAGTCACAAGACTAGAATAAGCAAATTTTGCCATTTCAGCCATAACTCCGAGACAAATGGCGCGATATGGCCGTTTTAAAAGGAAGTGAGATCTTATATAAGTTTGATCAAAATCAAATAATAAGTGTAGTCTCCATTGTGTTGACAAGGATAAAATCAGCATTTTTTTGCAAATTCAGGGGCCGTAACTCCAAGTCAAATGGTGCAATGCGGTTTTGTTTTTGAAAGGAACCGAGATCTTATAGATATATAAGTTGTCTCTATCGCGTTCACAAGGCAGAAATGAGAAATTATTGCCATCTCGGGCCATAACTCCAAGACGAATAATGGGATATGGCTGTTTTTCAAAATGAACGAGATTCATGATATAGTCGAAAGTTTGATCAAAATCAAATAATAAGTGTAGTCTCCATTGTGTTGACAAGGATAAAATCAGCATTTTTTTGCAAATTCAGGGGCCGTAACTCCAAGTCAAATGGTGCAATGCGGTTTTGTTTTTGAAAGGAACCGAGATCTTATAGATATATAAGTTGTCTCTATCGCGTTCACAAGGCAGAAATGAGAAATTATTGCCATCTCTGGGGCCATAACTCCAAGACGAATAAAGTGATATGGCTGTTTTTCAAAATGAACCGAGATATCATAGATATATGTTCTGAACAAGTTTTATCAAAATCAATTAATAAATTTAGTCTCTATATCGTATTCACAAAAAATGTGAACGGACAGACGGTCGGACGACGGACGACGTACAAAGGATGATCACAATAGCTTACTTTGTCACTTCGTACAAGTGGGCTAAAACATGTTACAAATGTGTTTCAGATGTAAAAATGCACTTTTTGTTCATTTTCCGATTGAAAATGACATGTGACAAATGTGATCAGATGTCACATCAAAAATCGGCATCGATCACATTCGTCTCAAAAATTGTTACATATGTGCTTGATTTCTGTTACATATGCGATCGCACCTATTACATATGCGATCGCATTTGTAACACCTGTTACAAATGCGATCTGTTACGAATGTGGTCCTACAGTGCTATATGACAGGTCTGTATACAATGCATGTTTACTGGGTTAATCAAGTCTAGAATTTAGAAATTAATTTCTGATGTCCTTCCTCGGGAACTACCTTTAAACTGAATATTGACCGGCAAGTATATTTTTGGGATTCGGAAACATTTTCAGGTCAAAGAGAACTGGCTGTAGTTACATTGTAAACAAGGTTCATTATTGATGATAGTTGTTCCTACCTATATTCCGATGTGTACAATGAAGGACAACAACCTACAACGTGAATGTCAAGTTATTGAATATACTTAATGAAATGTACGTATTTGTTTTGGTGACAATGCAGTTATATATTATTCATCAATAGGCTATTTGTATGTAAGTTTGTTTATAGCCGCCGCCAGTAACCCATATGTGCATGTCATCCTGATGATAGATGCACATGTTAGTTAGATACAGTAGATGTTCCAATCCCATAAGCTTTGCTTGTTCTTAAGCGTGCCAGGAGTACAACAGTCATACACGGGACTTTTATCCTTATGATATATATTTTATTTAGTTTGAGGAGCGGTGTATCAAACTCACGGCAAATGGTTTAGTAGTCAGACAATGTTACGACTGACTACTAAGAGTATTATACACACGGAGATTAAGAAAGAAAAAGGTAATGTGCATTTGATTGGGACTTTTTTATTCTAAAGTGTTTTAATGTATTCAGCATAACAGTTATCCCACTTCTGATTTTTCGTTTTATCTAAGCTGTACACTTTTAAGTCCGTTCGTTCATATTATTTCATGCTTCAAATAGTCTTCTATCTTAGCCTATTTGATAGCAATGAACTATCTAACTGACGTATTTGGCGTGATTGATTCTAGAATACTGACCTAATATTTCGCCCTGCAGAATAATAAAGTACTATTAGTCCATATGAAACGCAGATGAACTGCTCCTTTCATTCTATTCTCGGTCAATAATGACTTTATGCCACCATATGACCTCCCGTTGACTTAACATATTCTGCAGTAAACATTGATAAGGCGTAAGAAATGCATCGTACATAGATCAATCACCGGTCGCTACCTTATTAGGTTGTAAAATATGTCAGTTTGTCGACATCTTGCAGAAATTGCTTCATTAGAGCAAAAGACTTTGTCGTTTGTATTGTAAACTTTTTCTCAAACAATAGTTTTATTATCCGTTTGGTAAAGTGCACCGTCGAATCATAGTTTATTAACATATTAATAACATGGGTAATGGTTGTTACTACAATAAAATCAGTGACACCCTTAATACATAATGGAATCTAGAAGTTCTTCCCTTTATAATTCCTGATTTTACCAGTGAAAATTCTATTTATTTCGCAAAATATTTTTCACAAGTTCAAGAGATTTTCCGAAATAGGTCAAACAGCCTTCTGTTTGCAAACTTATTGTTGCAACTCGTCTTTTGGAAATATTGGTTACATGTACCGTAGACAAATTGTTCTGATTGATCAGAGCAAAAATACTTTTCAATCAACCCTTTCCTGAGATTAACTGTGACAAAAATAAGATACTACATATGATCATATCGGAAACATTTCGACTGCAAAATTCAACTAAGGAACAATTAAAGAATATGGTTATTGGCAAAAAATATCAGATTGCAATCCAAGACCACAAGGTAAAGACAGAAACAAGTGCTCGTAATATTGCAAGAGTGGGCAAGTTATACTTGAGAATATAATATACTTTCTGCACTTCGTTTACAATGAAACATATTAAAATAGATGTCACAAAATGCAACATATGCAAAAACAAACCTATGGACCTCAAGGATAGTACAGATCAATGCATGATTGAATTAAGAGTGCAGTAAGAGAAATTCTATCAAACAAATTGAAGTATTGAGAGACCAAAGATTAATGACATTTGTTTGCAGACGACATTATCTCATGTCCCGTGTAGATCACTAATAGAATAAACTAAAAAGAATTAACATTCACAGCGTGTATCACGTGAACCTAACTCAATTTACCAGTTAATCTTAAAAGCATACATTGTTATTATTCGAAATGTTTAGACAACTTTATTGGTAATACTTGTCTGCATGATAATAGTTGTTAATGTCGACAGTATACAAATTAATGCGCGAAGTATATTTTTGTATTATCAAAGAATTGCCATCGTTCGAATGGTGTTTTAAAATAAAATGAACTTATTTTTTTTTTCATTTCTTAATGGAAAATTCTATAAATGTAAAACGCTACAAGGTGTTTCACTTACGAGAAAATTATAGTTTGAGATTGGCAGATATTATCAAATGCAGATAAAAGTTTAACGCCTTATATCAGTTAATTGCCTAGTGATAGTTTGCGCTTTGAAGAGGTAGAAAATAGTTTAACTATGTCCTCTTCGTCTTCAATTATAGAACAAGGATCTTATTCTTTGAAAATAAGTAATTCTAGTAATTGTTTGTCGATCCCATTTAAATTGTAATTTCCGACATTCAAATTCTTTGATCATTATTCATCTGGAAAATCCATGAATCGCGAAAGCGGTTATCGACCTTCACACTTAATAGATACGTCTTTGTAGAACAGCCAAAAATAACCACTCGGGTTGAAATGTAATTTGCCTTCCGATCAAAATATAGTTCCTGAAAAAAACATGTCCTGAATTCAACTTGAAACATCATTGAATATCAAGGGATAATTGCATAGTCCTGTCGCTTCAATGATGACCTTTAAAAAGATCTAAGCTTTCATTAAATGCTGTTTTTGAAATATTGATTGCCGAGTTTCAAAGAATTTTCGAAAACACCTTTTTGTGTATGATATTTTTGAACGAAGTAAGATCGCACGTCCAATTTCGCCTGAAGGACCATCCTTGTTATTATTGCATCAGTGCTGTTTATGCGAAAATAAACAGTGAATGTAAATATGCGAAAGAAAACGTTATTTTCTTTAAAGAAATAAATAGTAAAAGTAAATATTCCACTATACCTCGCATGTTTATTCATTTTCTTTTGTCTGGTTAATTTACTAATGCCCCAGTATGAAAATATTTTGAATTATAATAACAAAACTGTTTGGATATTAATGTGTTTCTTTGTCATTTTAGTTATTTTTATCCCATTTTACTATCAACCGCACTTGTGTATACATACACTTGTATCGTGTGTTTATTGGACATTGGAGCCCTTTCTAGTCTTAAGCGAACGTTATAAATTGAAATTCTCATGTTTATTCGCTAATGCCTAGACAAATAAAAAAATGATATTACTTAAATGTTTCCATGTACCAGTATTATGAATAATAAAGTAACTTGATTTCGAACTGTACAAGACTGCCTAAGGATCTAAACATCAAAATAAATGACATTCATGTATCATAGATGCGTATTGTCTTTACGTCCTGCTCAATATAGTGTCAATAGTGTTTCAAACAGCTTTGATGTTGAGTCCAGTAATATTTATTAAGAAAACAAAGCAGTATTGTATATTAGTAATGTTTATAAAGAAAACAATGCAGTGTTGTATAATAAGAAATACTAATGGAGAAAACAATGTATAATCATATATTCCTATGACTATGATTTTATAGTATATGACTTTTACGAATTTGAAATTAGTTTCTCTGTTCCTTTATTCTTAGTATATCTTTTTAATATGGTTTAACAAATAAATTGTTTGTCATTATCAAAGGATCAAACCAGATACCTCTGAATTTCTATAGGAAAGCTATTTTGATTTTGATTCTCGAGTAGCGTTTACGTATACTACCTCAACATTTTGGAGAATGTTTGCTCAACAAGTTAACTGCAACTGTGTTAAATTCATATTCTCATTGCACAGAAAATTTAAAACCTGCAAATTTAGACCAGTAAGGAATTCCCGTTGTAAAAGGCATTCCTTATAAGCTTTGACGGGGCCGGACAGGTAGATATGTATTAGATATTAAGACCAATCATAAATAAATATGACTGTCCCTTTAATACGAAAATTAAAACATGGACAATTATTGTTATTACCTGGAATTTCCACGGATGGTCTTTTTGAGCTGGGAGATGACGGCTCCGACGAATAATTCTCGTCCTCCGATCGAGTATGACGCCCAACAGGTGGAGTTGTGCAGCTGTGTTGAGGCACCATAAACGGGATTTGCTTCATACTGCAAGGAAAAACGATAAGTGAATTGTATCGTCGTAAAGTCTGCATTCTCACTGAATGGGGTGTGGCGGTACCCATTACTCCAAAATAATTAAAGCACGTGTATATGAATTTATATCCAATTTACAAAGGTATCCACTTAACTACTCCATGAACTGGACTTGCGTTTATTTGTTCAACTTTTTATCATTTCATAATAACGTTTACCATATCTAGTTCAAAAAGTTAATTTTCTTATTTTTTCCCGCCACATTCTTTTTGATTATTATTCATATATGTTCTGTGCTGTTTTTTCCTCTAAATCTCTCTTAAACGTATTTTAGACCGCATTCTTTAATTTACTAATTATTATTCCACATTTTAACAGCAAAATATTCTTATATTTAACTACAATAGTTACAAGAAAAGTGATATTCCACGTTTTATCATATCATTTTATGTTATCATTGGTCCAATAATATTGTCTCAGGGATATGTCTTAACAATAGCGCGGCAGTTAGGAAGCGAGACTTATATCGAAATTCTTTAACAACGCCAAGCGCAAGTATAACAGAATCAACTACGTACAGTTAGTATTGACTTATATTTACAAAGTTACAGTAATATAATATGATATAATTTAAGTATATCTAGACACGCAAATATACTGTTTGCCAGGTTATATACACTGTATGTATTCTTTAATATTACGGGGTATTATTATACTGTCAGTTGCATATATTCAACTTTAATGATTGACTTTTCCGAGTTTAAAATGTGTGGGTACAAAAAAGGTCTTAATCTTTTAAAATTATCCAATGGCTATCGTTCACTAAAATATTTAGTAATTCACTTCTAATATAGAAAATCCTCATCACTGTATTTAACTTTACTTAAAATATAAATTAATTGCGTTTGTGTATGGCTACATTCATAAAGAAATGTCATGTAGTAATAGACGATTGTTTAAAAAAAACCTTCAAGTTTTTAGTGGCTGTACAAATGTATACTGTGTTTAGAGTATACATATATAACATCGGTTCTGAAGGAGCTCCACTGGTTGCCAGTGAATTACAGGGTACAGTGCACGTTTCTGATCCATACATTTAAGACTTTACACGATCAGTCCCTTGCTTATATAAGGGATATGATAGAAGTGTATAAACCGGTCAGAAATCTAAGATCACAAGACACTCTGTTACTGGTTACGCCAAAAACTAAAACCATGATGAATAACAATCACAGCTTTTCGTTCACTGCTCCAAAGCTTTGGAACTCTCTTCCCGTCAAGATCAGGGAAGCTCACACGCTTGCTGCTTTCAAAAGCCTGCTAAAAACCCACTTCTTTGTACAACATTTCGTTAACTAATTAATACATTTTTTTTTCTTTTACAGAGTAGAACAGTATTTTATCTTAGGGTCATTTAAATACCTTAAATATGTTTGTATGTTTGTCTTGTTTTATTTTTATGTTTTTACATTTCATGATTTTTGTTAATGTGAAATGCTTTTTTTGTTTGTGTTGAATGCGTATTTGTTTGTATTGTTATTTATTCTGTAAAGCACGTCTGAAGGTTTACATGTGTATGAAAAGAGTGCTCTATAAATGTGGTATAATATATGTAATATACATGTATACTAGTTTAAAACTCATGCATACTATTGTTGATACACATGAACGTATTAATTTGATATATACATAAATTATGTGTAATAACTGTTCATGTTTTCAGACAAGAAATTTGGGTCTAATATACCTTTAAATAAATACTTGAACTTTGTTATATATGTCGCCTTTAATAGAGTACAAAATATTTTAAAGAGGAGCAAGCAAATTCAATGAAAGTTTGTTTTTACCTTCCATAAGATTCTACCATTTTCATTGGTTGAAAGGTGGTCAAATGTTGACTGGAGCGTCTATAAATAAGTGGTCGATAAAGCAAATAAATTGTATGATTTGCTAGTGACCCTCCACGAAAATATGTGTGGTCAGTATAATAAATGTTAGAAATCGACTAACGTCTAGCCCCACATTTATCAAACTGACCTCAGATATTTTCATGGAGGATCACTATCAATATAATATTGTCGTATTCTTGGCCTGTCTTTAATAAACTAGAAAACATTAACAAATCATTCGCTTAAAAAATAATTTTGCGGGAGATATTTACTTGTGGCGATTGTTACAGGTCAAAAGTCTTTAAGCTAACTGATATTTTTTATCACCAGGACAGAAAATGTTTACTAATGAAACATAGAGAATAAACACTAACAGATATACCTTTGTTCCATATTTATACCTTAAATAAACGTTCAATATACAATACCAATGAATGTTTGCTAGTTAAGCATGACCTGAATAAATTTCCTTTTATTATTAATATTAGGACAATGTACTCCCTGGACATTAATATTAATTAAACTGTTAGATTATTAATGTAACCTAAGACTTTACAGTAAAGTACGTGCTACAGTTCGACACTAACATGAAGTATTTAACTATCTTTAAAGTAAACAAATTGACTATTAAACGGCGCTTCGTTTCTTAAAATAGTGTATGCTCTTTCTTTCAACAGGTCAATATTTTTTGTGAGGCTTTACGAACAGTTCTGTCTCTCTACAGCACCAAGAGCCTTACATGAGTGTGAATTATCGAGTTCTCTGATCGACAAAGCCAGCGATGTTATATTTTGAAATGACAAATTTTAGGGGGAAACATTTTAACCACACACATCCAAATGATATAAGGTTTCACATAAAAGTATCACTCTTTCTCTTCATCCTTAAGTCGCTAGCACTTTCAATTGTTGCCAGACAAAAGGTGCAACGTTACACAACTCAAAATCTAGTATTCAGAAAGAAAACTAGTACTACCCGGATATTACATATTCAGTCATCCAGAGCATAATGTTCAAAATAGCCTGTAAGCCTGCAATGTCTGAGAGAATTTAATAGAAATTAAACAGAGGAGGAATTTTTGATTTCTGTTTACAGTATCCATATCAGTTCTTGTTGTTGTTGTTTTTGTAAAACACGTATTATGCTGTAATATGTTCACTAATAAAACACATTATAAAATGTTGACATGCCATTTTATCATTCTCTCATACCAGAGGTGGTCTAACATGTAGCTATAACGAAGGGCTGCTGGATTATAATTGCATACATTTGAAATGATTTTCGGGACCTAAATTTAACCCTAATTTATCTGATGCGCAGTTACTTTAAGTTACTGACTTTTTTGTGCTTTGTGCAACGTGCTACTAAAATACACCTGTTAAGGCTAGAATAACAATTCTTTAATACAAAAAACACAACCAAACAAAATGACAACATATTCGATGTATTACGTTTGCTCATTGGAAGTAATGAACTGTGTAACACCCCATGTCACCCAACACCGGCTTACGTGGACCTGCTGTAAATGACAATTGAACTGACCCGACAATCACAAAGGACATATTAAACGCCGAAGTCAGTTATTTTGTTTACCTTAGTTCATAATGACTTATTACTTTATCTATTTTAGTACTATTATGAAAAGAGCTTGAAGCTCTTTGAATTAGTGTCGACATGAGAATGGAATGACTTGTGAACATTTTCGATACTTGCACGGAATACCATTGACAAAGGCGACATTACTACAACCTTAAGGGTGGCACTAGAGCTGGTTCATACAAAATAAACCTTCCTTATGTTTTTGATAAAAAATACAGCGATTAAACAAATGAATGCTGCTTAATTTATGTTATATGACGCATGTTTAAGTAATCAAAGACAGCTGTAGCTGTGCATATATTTGTTCAGAATTATTGTAAATATTTAGTTGAGCGTAAATAAATTAAATGTTTGTACATATTTTATTCTTATTTCAGTTTTTGAAGGAGGCAGACATGGCAATCGGCTGGTCAGCATCAAACCTGTCTTATTTTAAGAACTTTTCAGTTTCTATGTATTTCACAGTGGAAGTTCAAACCCATTTTATTCAAAACAAACAGGAAGAATCCATGCAGGATAAAATTACTAAATGTTTGAAATAACTGGCGGTAGATTTTGATCATAAAGGATTTCTAATGAAAAAGAATTACACAAAACCGTATTTAGAAAAATGCATTTTGTCAGGTTTGGTACGACGTGTTAATTCCTTGATATACAGTTGTATATTGTATGGAAAATAATTGTCCATTGCCTTTCTGACCTTATGTACCGTCAGGGTATGATAAAACATATTAATGTTATATAAAACAGAATAAACATAAAGAGACATATAAAACAAAAATTCACGAAAAGTAACTTAAAGTTTATAAATATGTTTCGCTTTTACTTCATTTCCAGGATCTTAACATGTTTCTAGCAGCTTCATAATGCATTTTTGATCAGAAATGATCTTGAAGTCTTTAAATGGAATACAGGTTAGAATAAATAATTATTAAGTTTTGCTGCAATGTGACAAAGCTCGTATTAATACAATAAATAATAACATTATACGAAAAGAGTTTTATTTCTATCTGCATATTCGTCTGGTGTTCAAGATCAAAAGAAATAACGGTGGTACAGATAGTATCGTATTCCAATCTGTTCATAATGTAGGAGATTTGTTGGATTAGAAAAAGACAAATAATATTATATCACTATATGCGGTTGGCGTTTTGAGGAGACATTCTGCTTTTCTTCTTTATTGAATTTACTCTTCGGCCATTTTTTGTTTCATTCGACAGTTTCTCGGCGGTATAACTGAGAGCAGTCATCAATTTAGAAAAGTATATAGAAGCTAGACAGCTTATATAAAATAATGGAAAGTGATTACTTTCGTGCGAGGGAGCAGTATCGTAAAGACAAATGAAATGTTTTTGACAAGGTAATTGCAATTATGATGTATCTTGAACTTACAGTCTCGTTTCAGATTATATCGAACGGTTTATTTAGAAGTTACTTTCAAATTTGGTGGAAGTAATGAAGTACGTTTTGTATACTGAAATACTGTTTGAAATTATTCCGTCTTAATTTAATTTCAATAGTCCTACAGATACCCCTGGTACCCAAGATGAATGGTGGAGCTGAAGCGTTCCGCACTTTCCACAGCACAGTTACTAATAAAAACATTTGTCTCAAGTGTTGACATGGCGCCTAAAACAAATACTTCTCTGAAAATGACAGACTTACAAAGTCTGTTGAGATCAAGTGATCTGTAATAAAGTTTATTCCTTTCTTCATAATGACAAGGATAATTTCTAAGAAAACCCTTTTCTCTCTAAGCTTATCAGAGATAAGAGATATAGCTTGTTTTTGGAAAGTGCTATTTGAGAGGATTTAATGGCAGAGATACAATAGAAACTCCGAAAACCGGACCCTCCAAAAACCGGAATCCTCTGAAAATCGGACGATTTTCAAAGTCCCAAGATTTTCTCTTATAAAATCAATTTAAAAAGCACTCTTAATACTGGAAGCTCTGAATTCTGAAAACCGGGCGGTTTTTCATGGCCACAACGGAATATTATACATAAAAAATCCTCTGAAAACCGGACAGTAAGTGTCAAAACTTTGTGTGTTATCATTTTGAATTGATAAAAAAAAACATAATCTCAAGCAGGTCACATTATTTTGTTAACCAGATAACAATCACAAATGTTACCAAAGTATGTGTGAAAATCATTTATCTGTGTGTTTGTATTTTGTATATTGGCTATAAAACATAAGCTTATAAGTGCAAAACATTTTAATATAATTTGGAGAAGTTAATTGATCCATGATTTATGGGAGCTAGACTATTTATATCGCCTCAAGAAGCAAAACATTCTTTTCATTATAAAGTATCATTTTAAGTCATGTTTTTCTGATAGCCTGAAATAATTCAGTTTTAATATATAGAGAGACACAATGCAGATTTGGAAAAATAAAAAAAGCTAAAAGACATTGAACATGATGACAGTCAGATGAAAGAAATAAGATTATACATATATAAGTCCTCTCAGCAATTTGTGCAGAATCCTCTGAAAACCGGACCTTTGACCTGGTCCTGACAGGGTCCGGTTTTCGGAGTTTCTACTGTATTTATTTTCAAGGATTCAACGACTGGTGCCAGCCTATATGAAAAACCACAAACTTCCCAAGCCTGTGAGGTCAATGCATTGTTCGTACAGATGGATGTATATGGACATCTGTAGTTTCAGAGTTTACATTAATTAAACACCTATGACGTTTGACGTACATGCAGATAATTAAATATAACAGCTTGCTGTATTTCTGAATTATTTGACATGAACTGTAAAGTCACGCTGTTAGTTCTGTATCGAATAATATCCAGGCTATGCAATACTCGAGCGAATATTAAAATTTATAAGAAAACGTATACAAAATATGTTTCCACCGGATATTACAAGTTCGAGGGATTTGAGATTTGCACGAATGTAGAGCTGATTACACTAGGGAAAGGATTAAGATGACTGTCTGTTGTACTGCAGTATAACTTGTCTCTTTTATATTCGTCTTATACATGATGGATACACATTTTCCGAGATAAATAACGAATACATTAAAGAGAACGTTAGGGAATCGCCTTAAAACGGTCAGTTAAATAGAACCTCGAGTGGGGAGCTTAATCTGTTTGTCCCCGCCGTATTCCAAAGGCACAGTATGTAAAACATAAAAATGGTCGTGCAAAAATATGCAATAGGAAAGCTTAAACTCTGAACTGAACGCTTTGTATTGTTTTCAAATGTGATGACTTTACGATTCCGGTACATTTTTATTTACCATTCTGTTGTTCTTGGAAACGATAAACATGTTTCAAATATCCATAACCAGGGCCCAGAAATCAACAACATTACCAAAAGCACATACTGAAGATTTTTTGAATAATCTTTTTATCTCTCGTTATTACAAACATGAAATTACCAATAATTGTTGATATAACTTCAAAGTTTGGTAAACAGGAGCACAATTTCAAGAACAATAACTATACATTCGATTTTTTTTGAGTACGGACACATTTGGAGTACGAATGAGTAAGAACGTAGTGTCGTTTATATAAATTCTTTAATTCTTCTGCCTTATCAGAAAAATAACAACCAGAAAATTACGAAATCGCGTACGGAAAATCCGTAAACGAACAAAAACTGCCGCTTGCCATTGTGGATACTTTAAATCATTATCGCTTCATGCAGCGTTTAATTGTTTTTGTACAAGAAGTTTGAAGTGCATACTGGCCGCTAAACTCTTTGTACTTTTGAAGTGATAAAAGAATCTATGCTTTTGAAACAATAAAAATGTTAGTCATATAGAAAACATTCCAATGAAGAAAGAAATAATATATAACAGAACCATGTTTTCATGTATTTAAACAATGCGTTATAAGCCACGAGGGCTAGACTAAATGTGATAGTACTGTATTCTCGGCGCCTGTATGGCGCCAAGTAATGTGACGTCAATATTGTCGTGTTTTGATGTGGTTTTTCTATCAGAATTATTATTTCAATATTTATTATATACCAATGTGTAGTCTCTTTGGGCGTCACTATTCATTTGGCAGTGTTTCTGTTGAAAGTGCTATCTACTATTATAATCAAAATACGAACTTCGGCCTGATTTAATTGAAAGATTGAAAGATAACACTAGTGAAAATAATTAAGCCGTTTGGAATGGAAAGAAAAAGTAATTAGAAGAAAAACACACCCAATAAACTAATAACAGATTCGGGGAGATTCAGTCTCTTCATAAGAGGTATTTAAAACTGAAACATTCCTAGCACCAGCTGCAACTGAACTTTGTAAAGAGATGAACTTGAATGGACGCCTTAATCCTATGATTACTTACATTATTAATGACTAATGACTTATTTCCTGTTCATTTACAGTGTATTTATTGTACCTATTGATACATAAGTCATTGACATGTTAAATATATCAAGTTTGGTCCGTTGTCAGGGAAAACTGTATGACGTCATTAAAAATCATTCGTTTCATCTACTGTCAAATTAAGCTTTGGCCGTATGTATTTGAGTTTGTTTGTTTGATTCGATAAGGTAAGATAAGGAGTGCAGTTCCCATCTTAGGGTTATGGTGGCTGATTTCTGCCATTTTCTGTTGGTGTGTTGGTGGGGCGAAGACACGAAAACTCTACAAAAAACCTTATCTGTCGAGTTTTCGTGTTTTCGTCTTGTCGTGTTGGCGGGGCGAAAACACGAAAACACGACACATTTTACGCGAAAACTCGACGTTAAGAGGGCGCCGACACGAAAACACGAAATTTATCTATCGAGTTTTCGTCATGGCGGGTATAAATATGTCGTGTTGGCGCCCTTTACTTGTCGTGTTTTCGTGTTTTCGCCCCGCCGACACGAAAAGACGAAAACACGACAAATATATTACTTGTCGAGTTTTCGTGTTTTTGCCCCGCCGACGCGAAAACACGACAAATACATTACTTTTCGAGTTTTCGCCCCGCCGACACGAAAACTCGACAAATTAGGTATTTGTCGAGTTTTCGTGCTGTCGTGTTTTCGCACCGCCGACACGACAACACGAAAACATGTCAAATACTTTTCAGACATCTCTTATGAAACGTAGAGTTATTCTGAAACCAGTGGCAAAGGGTTTTAGAGGCATTTTTCTTTCTAATCGAACAAACCGTAAATTCAGAATTTATTTATATTCACTAAAGCTGCATTAGGAGATCTGAGATTATAAAACAATACAATAATATGTCAGATGTCAGTTATAGTAAGTGTATGTATAACAGACCCGGTTCCAGAAATAGTTCATTGGGATGCGGTGAGCGGCAACAGTTAAAGAGTGAAGGCCTCATCGGCGAGCCGAGTGGGGTTAGATACGGAAGGGGGTAACCCCTCATGTTAGGTAAGTCAGGGCGTTTCCACCTGGAAATGTTTGAAATATATGAATAAAATGGTGGCCCCTGCTGCAATTTTTTTGTGTCCAAATTTTGAGGTACGGGGGTTAACCCCCTCCTGACAGTGGAATTACAGGGTCTCTCCCTTGTCATTTTTGAAATATAGGTATGATATGGTGGTCTCTGCTGCATTTTTGTCCAAAATTGGATATACGTGAGGGGATCATGCCCTCCTATTTAGGGGGTCAGATGGTATTCCTATGGAAATTTTTGAAATATCCGAATGCAATGGTGGCCTCTGGTGAATTTTTGGGTCGAAATTGGGAGAAAATATTATTTTGATATTCGACCTTAGTCTTTCGATATCTTTTTATGTAACAAAATGGTATTTGGTCGAAATATACATAGAACACAAGTCAAATTTTATTCTTAAACTTATTTTTTCTAGCATGCAGTTATGTTGTGTTCAGTTCAGTAATTGTTGTTCGCATGTCTAACGGAAGATGCCAAAGCGAAAACACGAAAACTCGAAAAATAAGACATTTGTCGTGTTTTCGAGTTTTCGTGTCGGCGGGGCGAAAACACGAAACCTCGACAAAAAAGGAATTTGTCGTGTTTTCGTGTTGGCGGGGCGAAAACACGACAACACGAAATCTCGACAAGTACCTAATTTGTCGAGTTCTCGTGTTTTCCTGTCGGCTGGGCGAAAGCACGACATCACGACAAATAAAGGTCGCAAATACGACATATTCATACCTGGCAACACAAAAACTCGAAATAGCAGAAATCAGCCACCATATAGGGTTGATGTAAAACATAATAGTAAGCGATTTTATTATAATACTTCGCCTAACTGCAATATTGCAGAGACATGTGAGAGATCTAAATTGAAATGTTGATAATCATAATGAAAATACTTATAATGAGAGATCTTTGCACATGCTCGGGGTGATACGAAATCAATAAACGCTTTTGAAATCCAGCGTTGGTGACCTGATATATGTGAAAAAGCTAACAAGCCCATATATCAACAGGAAAAGGCACGTTGCAAGAACAATGCCTTCAAACCACCACCAACAGCAGAACACCTGAACGCTTGTGCTAAAATGTCTTTAAATTACTATCTAATTTCGAGGTTAAATTTGTATTAGATCGTATGATTTTGTAAAATATTTACGATGTTTGTGATTAAGCCAATCTTGCTGAAGACGTTTATCCATTATGTATCACGTTCATTGAAGTCATCAATATGACTACAGGCAGTGACATATTATTTCTATTTGTTTCGTAACGTAGGTAACAAAGGACAGACAGACAGACAGACATTCAAAATATAAAATACAATGGTTCTTACATTTTCAAGTACCATTTAATGACAAAAAGTATATTTTCAAATGAAATGTTTTTTTCTTGTGTGTGTGTTTTTATCTTTTCATATATAGTCAATGAATGCAAATTTTCCTACATACATTTAGAAGTGTCAGAACAAACTTTTTCGGGTGAAAGTTGAAACAATTCTTTGAACAAACAATTTAGTATAATACGACATTCTATGTGCAAAGTTTGTTTAATATCTTTTGAGTTAAATTTAAGCCACTTAGTATGTAACCTTCAGAAAATAAAGTTATCATTATTATTATTATTATTATTATACAAGTTGTCCGTTCATGCCAGTTTATTATTACCGGTGAACAAATGTAGAAGCGTGTCAATGTTTCTATATTTGCCACAACATGAAGCCTGTAAAATAATTTAACCAAGTATTAACTAAATTTATCATTGGTTCTCATATTTTGAATCATTTGAATAATTGGTTATTCACATCTTTATATCTCTCATATTTCTGTCTAATTAGCAAACTATATATGATACGTGCCTATGTCACCAAGAAAGACAATTGTAATGGAGATAACGTGATGTAACACTTCCTTGTTAGAAACTACCCAGAGTCTGTTATTAATACAACATTTGAGAAAGTTATGTGTATGTCACAAGATGATGCACTTAGAGCCTCTGTAAAACAAGATCAAAATATTGTAATGGAGATTACGTGTTGCAACACTTCCTTGTTAGAAACTACCCAGAGTCTGTTATTAATACAGCATTTGAGAAAGTTATGTGTATGTCACAAGATGATGCACTTAGAGCCTCTGTAAAACAAGATCAAAATATTGTGCCTTTTGTAGTTGAGTACAACATCTCTTCCTAATATTGGCAACATTATTAACAAATACTGGGATTTACTTCAGTTGTCAGATAATCCTGCTGTTAAAATGTTACATTCGTGTAAACCTACCATGGCTTTTAAACGTCCTAAGAATTTGAAGGACATTCTAGTTAAAACTGACTTTCATATGTTGTCTGATGTTAATTTTACTTCGTCTAAATATAATCGTTCAAGATGTTCACATTGTTCTTACATTACTTAAAGTGATAGTTTTAATAGTTCTCAGTGTAAGAAAACTTTCAAGCTTAAGAATAATGCAACTTGTAAAAGTTCAGATGTAATATATCTAATAACATGTAAGAAGTGTAAAATGCAATATGTAGGCCAAACTAGCCAGCAAGTTTCAAGACGCATGAATAAACATCGTTTTGATATTACAAGTTTTATCGATCCTGCATTTTCTAGTCATGTAGCAATTCATTTATAATCAAAATGGTCCTATAGCTATAAATGAACTTAAGCTTTATGCCTAATTTGTGTTTATCCATGATGATATGAGGAAAAGCTTTCTAAAGAGAAACTTATACTGGATTCACAAACTAGTGATACTATATTTTTCAAAAGGAATGAATTCAAAAGTAATGTATAATTTTTCATAAGTCTCTTCAGTTCATAGTGTTTTCTGTTATGTAACACAAACTGTGGTTTTCTTAATGTCAGTTAGTACTGTTTTTGCTGGTATTTTCTTTTTTTGTCTATAACACAATTTACCCAGTGATTTCGTATCTTTGTGATCCTGTAATTACTGTTATTATGATTATTAACATTATTATGTTAGATAATGTCTATAATCTTACTATGTATTAAGTATAACCACTTTTAATTTTAATTTTTGTCATTATATACTTTAAACAGTATATACATTTGTGTAAACATTATGTAGCCTATTGTACATTGTAATTTTTACGCCAAAATGTTTGTAACGTAACGTCATCTTTTATGACGTCATATATTCATGACGTTATTTATTTCATATCATATTTGTTTACTTCCTGAAGAAGACTAATAAAAGTAGTCGAAACGTTGAATGAAAATGGAGTTAGCTTTGTAATTCTCCTGTTCTCTGTGATGTAACACAGACATTTTTGTTCTAGAATCACGTGCCAAACGACTATTCTGTGAAATGAATAATATGACACACACGTAAGTTCTCGAATATTTGTGAAGTCATTCAAGTACGATTTTAATCAATGTCACGTGACAGGAATTTCAGCGTGCATGGTGTCAGTTAAGGTCATATTAACCGGTTGATAAAGTATTTTTTATTAAGTCAATCTGTGTCAGTCCATTGACTTAGAATTTAATTATAAATTGTAGCATGATATTCAGTTATAATATTTGCTTAACTGTAATTACTAGGTCCGTGTAGTTCACTGTTCGTTCTCGGGTGTCATATACAAGGTTATAATGAGTGTTCATGTATTTGCTGGTATGATATTTTAATAATTAGATCATGTCTGTATAACTGCTAACAGAAACAGAAACTTCATGGCATTTACGTGTAAATATCTTATACTATAACTTCAATATAACCTCAAGTTTCCATTGGAAAATAAAACAACTTTCAACCGGATATTACAAATTCGATCGCTTATTTGCAAAAATATTCATTAAGACTGTTATTTAAGAGGCCATTATGCTATTGGAAAGTATTAGTTGTCTGCCTGTCGGTATCATATAATAATACTTCACTTCTTTTTATTTTAGGCAAAAACATTTATAGTGCATCATTTTCAATGATATTTATATTTATTCGCCGTCATATGAATAATGATGGTACTTTAAAATTCAAATTGCTCTTGATAAACTTGATAGAGGAATGCCTTAACATAATTTTAATTCTATTTAGCTAGCGTACTACAGCTTTAATGCTGTTAATATCTAATCCAAAAAGATGGTCATACTTGGGGTAAGAGAAGTCAGTGAAATATAAATTTTCTTGGAATTATCAATCATCTGAGCAAATCAGTCAAAGATATGTGATTCCCAAAATATTTTCTACGTATAACGATCTTTGGGTAATAACTCATACAAAAATGGTAAAATCATCTTTGACTTTCAAATTAATTGAGAAATATGGAAAATAAAATGTATTACTTCTGATTAAGTAAGAAAAAAAATCAACATCATTTATAATAAATGTTGTAAATCTCTTGACTGCTTAATGCGGACTGTTATTACTAACTTTTTAAGGTCACCTCTCAATGCATGTTGATATATCTATGTATACAATTTTATTAACTATTATAATGTCAAGCAACTCATTATTAATGGAAACAAATAATCAAGTTGTTTTATGTAATATAATTCTACAACAGACGGAAACGAATGTTCTAGCTGTCATGTCTTACAACTACAAATATAAAACAATTCTACCACCGACGAAAACATAATGTCTAGTTGTTTTACTATTATAAATTTATTATGTAACAATTCTACCATCGATGAAAACAAATACTCTGGCTTTTGGGTAATTTTGTTATAAACAAAAGCTGTTATTTTGTTTGGTTCTCTGCTTCAAAAGGATCGTCTTATAGATTAAATTGTACAGGCAATGTTTCTCTTTCCAAGATATTTTACATATAAATATGTGCATTATATCAGGTCAGACGAAAATTATTTCCCGAGCCTGGTTTAGTAAACAAGACTTATAACCAATTTTTTTTGTGATTTCCTTTGGCAAAAATAACGATATAGCAGACATAACTACAAATTTTCTCTCGCCAAAGATGACGATATTTGAAACAAAAGTAGAAAGTATTTCTGATTAACCGAAAGCTATGTCTGTGTTTAGGCTTTTTCATATCATATATAATATCTAGGTAAATGAAAAATGTTTGTTTTAGTAACGTGAGACACGTTTATTTTCTTCTTTGTTTAAATGACATTGCTATTTTGTTTAATTCAATTTCGTAAGTCTTTATATAATTATAAAGAAGGTAGTGCAGGCATTTCTAAGACTAAAAAATGAATTTTGTGCACTGGAGTAATATCATAGCCACGATGCGTTAATCATAATTTAAAAGAACATGTACATGTAAATGACAGCGGACTATATGGAATATTATTTTCTATGAAATGAGCTTCCCCTGAAGTAAACTGACCGCGCCCGGGTTTAAACACATTTTACAAATTTTATCGTGTAATACATTTTTAAATTGAGTCCTACTGAGCGAACCCCTGTCTGTATTCATATTTGACTATTATCAACAAAACCATCTTTTACCGAGTTCAATAAATACCCAGATGTCATTCTACTAAAGCATCTGTTATCACACTTGGCGCACTTTTCTTTGTGAGTCACACTTGAAAGTCATATATTTGCAGCAAACATTTGACGACAGAAAGTGCAAGAGCTATTGTATTTCATAAATAAACATCTTGAATTCATGAAACAGATAAGAAAACTCTATACAGATTATAAAAACTGTAGATATGGTTCACTCACACAATTATGACACTTGTTTGTGGAAGGATTGGGATCAAAGGCAGTTGTGGATATGTTTGCAAAGATATGTTTGACTTGCATGTCTATAAATCTATCAAGTTGAAGAACTTGTGTTTATTTAGCACTTATGTTCATATTATATTTCCTTGAAGAGTGTCTGAAAAATTCTTGAAAGACAATTTTGCACCATTTGCATCTGAAGTATTGACATAACGATGACGTTCGCACTCACTTAACATCTGCACAATTCCCAGCATTATTTGTTTTTTGACGAAAAGCCATTCTACCATTTTAACCATAATAGTTTCCTACAGTGTGTTTAGGTGCTTTTGCAAACACTTAACAGAGTGCACATTGTCAAACAATTGCTTTTTTACTTCTTTTTTTTTTTTAAAGAAAAAACATTAGTTTTAAGTACTGAATGTAATTATATTTAGTGTTTAAACATTTATTATATCAGTGAAGAAAAGTTCAAAGCTAAGGCAACAATGATTATTTTTCTGATGTGGAAAAAAACAACAACAAAAAAACGGTTAATTATTTTAATAATTTGAAATTTTACATGCCTGCCTTTGTAACACAGTGTGTCCTTACCTGAGGGACAGTGTGGAATGAAAATGCAAGCATTATTGAGGTTTTTATCCATGCTGTCCCGAGGGTTGAGAAAACAGCTGTCCTTCACGGACAGGCATGTTTGATATCTTTTTGTTTTTGCCCATCACGTTCAAAAGAGATAGCAATAGCAAATAGATTTGGATATTACCTGGCATTATGTATAGAGATTATGACGACATCAAAATACTAGTCCTATGTGACATGACTTAAGTGCACGCTACTTTAGACAAGATTTTGCCATAGGAAAGGCAGGGATATTTACCCCTCGCACGTGATCTGATAAATGTGTATTTTCTCCGGTAGGTAGGCAAGAAACTGTTTTCTATATGCAAAGTTTGTTTCAAAAACTTATTAAAATACTTTTGTTTTAAAAAATACTACAGTAAACGTAACAAAATAAGATAACCTTTTTAACTCATTATTGTGTATTGTAAGTTACTACTGAATAAAATATTAAGATGCTGATTTTTTTGACTGAAAGGTATTAATTGGATATATGTTTCACAAGGCTTTTTAGAGTCAGCTTTTCATCTCCGATTTTTGTCTAATTATCACAACGTGTTACATACGTGTCCAAAACCGACAATATCACCATGAAAGTCATTTGAAATCGAATCGTAACTGCACGTGTGTGTAAAGAGATACATTTATCCTGGTATCTGGTGTCATGGCTATTATGTGAACTGAAATAAGATGATTCACGTGAAAATTCTCAATATCAGTAAGCTGAGCCGAAGATGATGTATTAAATACAATAGGAGGATAATTGTAATGTTACCAGACAGTGTGCTTATTGCTAGTAATCTACTAACAACATACATCGATGCGACAGGACAAGACAGCACACACAAATCTCAACGTAACAATAATACAAACTACTTCGAAGAAAACATTACTTATTTCTATTCCATAAATTTATGTTTTTAGACTTTGTATGGTTAAATGGAAATATTTTTCTAATACAAATGTTCAAGATATAGCTGTTTAGATGTTGCACTCCACTAAAACATAGAAACGCCCTGTAAATAGTATCAATAAAATGTTTGACCTTTAATTGTTAGTTTTACAAAATGAGACCTCAGGTAAGGCCTTCTAACATTAATATTATCTGCATTAAACAAAGACGCAGACATGTCACGTGTGTTTGTCAGCGATCAATGTATAATTACCAGTCTCATGTAATTGCCTGTACTAGCAACATAACTAAAACTTTGATATGAAGTAAGCAGAAGCAAAAACGTGAAGTTGGCAGTAGCAGTAGTAGCAGTAGTAGCAGTAGCAGTAGCAGTAGCAAACAATATAAAATGGACAGAAGCAGTAGCAGTAGCGGTAGCAAATACGTTTTTCACATTTTCTAATTTTGCTACCGCTACTGCTACTACTCACTGCAACTGCTAACTTCTCAGTTATACATACTAAAGCCAGTAATTCGTCTTCATTCCCGTAAGCTTATATAAATTTTACAGGCACAGCTAACCTATTACGTGTGTATGTGCTATTTCAATTTTATAGACACTATACTAAAACACTGTGTGGAAATACTGTTTAAATGTTTAAACTGTATCTGCACGTTAAAAAGTCAGATTGGTTTGCTTAGACAAATTATCAAACTATAAATATTTTCTAAAATTAATTTGTCCGCAATTCGTTAGCCTTTCATAGTTTGTACATGCTGACATGCTTTTAATAACAGTTTTAAATTATGTTATTTTTAGATAAATTGTGCTGATTAAAACGTCGTTCCATTTCCTTGTCATTATGCAATAACCTATTAGCATTTAAGTCTTACAATATAACTTCTAGTTTCTTTCCGAACAACAGTTTTCAACCGGATATTACACAATCGATCGCCTTTAGCAGCATCTGCAAAGGTATTCAGTAGGCATTCAATAAGAATGTGATTGAAGAGACAATAATGTCAAGGAAAAATATTATTTGTCTATCTGTCGGTATCATTCATAAGTCTTCTTTTTCTTTATTTCATAAGATTTACTTCTGTGTAGTGCAGTTTGCTGCGAAGATATTTTCGTAGGTAATTAAATATAAAATATTTGTTTTCATTGATTCAGCTCCATCCCCGTATATTTGCATTCATATTTATATGTGACCCGTTTTCGTGAAACTTCACCTAGTCTGTGAAAAACATAATAAATATTTCGAAGCGACGAAAATCGTGATCGATCCCTCTACGGTAACATGCGATATATACCGAATGAGATATACTATCGAATTAAAAAATGTGGTCTTCCGGCACATGCCGAGAGCGTCTGACTTCGGACGCTTTTTCCTTATGCGTAACAAGCGCCCACATAACTTGTCCGAACCGCAACGTCTTGCACCTCAGTACAAATATGTGCAGTATTGTTTTTTATTCCAAATTGATACAAACGCATATTTCTGGGCAGGCTGATGGCCTGTAACGATTCCCGATTTCCCGATTGAGGCATTGTCTTATTTCATATTACTGATACGTTCGTACGTTTTGGGAATTACTAAAGAAAGATAGGACATTTCCTTTTACCTAGAGCTTTAAGATAAACAAAAGGTTGCAATATCACCGCTACATTACGCATGACTAGAAGATGCCTGCAAAAATGTCCATCCCAACAAATGTTTAACTTAATTTTAACTTAGTTTGAGGTTATATTTCAAAATACTTTTTCCAAGTTAAAAGTCTTACACTTTTTACCACATATATTTGCAACGTGTCGCAGAGTGACTTGAAATCTTTTGATAACATTGTCACATTTGATGTATCAAGAAAAGGTAAAGAATTTTCGTTTCAAGATTCTCCGCTACTGTAAACGTTGTTTGTTTAACAAAAATGCTAGCATACCATTTTAACCAAAACCATTCTTTCTAACAGTAGATTCTAAGTACTCAGGTATACAAGTAGGGACACGAACATTCTCAAAACCTCGTATTTAGATTCGTTATAAACGTAACCATGTTAAAGATATCTTTTTAAAATGATTTTAAGATTTTTGATTTAAATCAGTACGAATACTCATTGAAACGTAAAGCTCAACTATACAAACTAACAGCAGTCCCTGTTTCAATGAGCCAGTTCATGAAAAGAAATGGCGAGGGCAATCCACAGCACATTGAATTAGCTCCAAAATCCCACAGAACTAAAAATAGTAACAACACCGAGTCTTTGTTATAGTCGCTTCATGTTGTTAAAGGACTGATGTTGTGAAAGTTAGACAAAGCAATTGTTTGATGCTATTGGAACATGCGTTTTCTTCTACTATGTATCATTGCATTGAACTGGTACATGTAAATGCGTCTTTTTACAGTGACATATATTTTCCAAATCGTTGCATTGCAAGTATTGGTTATTTAATATTGTTGTATCAAAGTGAACTACAGTCGGATACAATTGCATGAGTACAAGCTATTAAGTTCTTGAATAGCCGTGAATTGAACTGAAATACAAAACTGCAATTTTACATCAGTCACATGGATTTGTGGTTCATGTTGTAAAACGCTAAACGAACTACTGAATTCAATGCAAGAATATTTCACTTAGGATATATTTTTCATTATAACTTATCTAGCACTTGGAAGTGCTATAACTGTTAAAATTCATTCAAAAGAAGTTGGATTTATAGTCTGTAATCTGTTATTACTAAAATTTTAAAAAAAACCTTAAAACCAAATTTTTGAGGGTCTTAAAAGCATCTTTTGCAAAACGTAACGCCCCGCAGGCGTTATAAGGGATTATATGATAATAATATACACAATGTTGAGTTTACACTTATATTTAAAAAAAACACAACAACAACTGGATTAGCAATCAAACTGGCTAAGGAAGTCAAATTTTCAAAAAGATTGTACTTAATTTGATCAATTTTCCCGTCATATTCTGATAACTGAATTTATACTTGGCTACGAAATTCTGTATCAACGATTTTGCAAATTTTGCATTTCCGATCTCTTTTTATCATCACAATATGTACGATACATGTCTCCTATTATGCAAGTACCGATATTCAGGTTGCACGTGCGTATACAGACTTGTATTACGTATCAATTAGCTATTACATGGATAAAGATAGAACACTTCACATGCAATTCTCAGTCAGGAATTCAAATACATTTTACTGAAACAATGAAAAATAGAAATAAAGGGTAATACGACAATTACATGACAAAATGTTGTATCTAGTAACCTGATACAAAAATCACGATACTCTTTAGGTGTACGATAGGAAGGAAAACGACGACCAGAGCGGACCTTCTTCTGCATTTTATTTCATTTTCCTGAGGGCAAATTAGTTTAGCTTCTTTGCCCTTATTTTTTAAATGAAATGATTGTTCCACCAGAAATAATCCTGTTCATGTCTATTGTTTTTTGTTTTTGTTTTTTACCAGTTTTACAGACAATATTACGTTTTGTCTCTTATAAAGATGATTTGTGAGCTGGGATTATGTAATCAATTTAAGCGGCTCACGTTATGTAGAGACACTGGTCTTTCTCCATCTTCGTTTAAATGACTCATGGAACATATCTGTTTAATGTTTTATTCAATTTCATAACTCTGACAGAGAATGGATTTGAAGGAAGATTAAACATCGTTATTGGACTATTTCATAGGAACAATACAGCATAGCACTAAGAGACCACAAGTTGACACAATTCTTGTGATAATTAGACAATGTTAATGCTCTTACTGCGTGCAAAAATTCAATACATGCTGTTAATGTCCGTGAAAATCGTGAAATTTACTGTTATTTAGTTATTAGACATAAAAGTGTTTAGTGCTGTTAACGTGTCTTTTTCCGGATCGCAGGCCGGTACTGATTTCATCTTTACATCCTGTAAATATCTGGGGTGAAGGTCATTTAACAGCTGATTAAAACTGTACGTTTTGATCGGTGGATGAAAAATCCCACAGGTTTTCGAATGGAATAGATAATATTTTCTTATAGGGGCGTGCATGTGCTCTGAGCTGTATTGTTAGACAATACAATCCGTTGCGAGACTTCTGTGGAAATAGATTACGATCCCATCGGTAGTGAAACTGCGGGGGCCTGGAATATGTGTTGTTTAAAACGAAGGACCTAGAGCACTAGTGTTTACTGCTGACAAACAAGCCATTCAATGAGTGTATATTATAAAACAGCAAATGGCATTCGTGTGAAAATGCAATTACAGCTTTGAGGTCACGACCATAAAATGTGTAATTAGCCATTCGTGTCTATATCATTGAAGTCTGTCTGTAATCAAGGACATTTGTTAGCTTAGACAAGCTAGAAAACTCAATATGAACGACATAGTTTTTGATATGTTCTTTTCTTCTCCATTGAAATTTCCCATTAGTCGCATCTTTTAGATATTTTGTGATTCAGTTTAACACCTCTTATATATAGGATGCAAAAGTAAGAAACCCCGTACTTTTTAGCTCTGTGTTGTTATCAAACATTTCGAATCACGGTGTCCAATCAGTTTTACATTTCGTTCCACCTAAACTTGCTCTAGGAATTATATGAGGGTGTCACTTTTTTCAGTAACATGCTCAATCGAACCAAGTCTGCTATTATTTTTGTTTGGATGGTAGTCATGCTTCCAGGGGGATTTACTTATAGATTTAACTGTATTGTACAGATTATAAGAATCTTTTACTGGTTGAAG